>NC_135895.1:72455304-72599120 GCF_964194155.1 Cetorhinus maximus | reverse complement strand
ATATCAAATTCCTGTGAAGCTCATGCATGGCATATCCCTTCGTATTTCATTGACTATGGGGAAACTGAACTCACTAAATTCTAGGTCAGGAATTGGTGCACTATTTTTATACTTTTACAGATGAAGTTGCTTAACAAGCATTTTACAAAATAGGATTTATGTCAGATAATTTTTAAGTGTTCAAATTGATGTTCAGGTTCATTATATTTCATCACTATGGCAAAAGGTCACATTAATTGGCTAAGTACGATTGCTAATAGAGATTTGAATCTATTAAAGGTGGAAGTGATTACTTTTTGATCTGCACTGCAATAGATAAGAATTCTGCTCATTTACATAAATCAGTAATCTGAAGATGGCAGTTTGAAAACTCTCAGGGCAGAATTTTCTGTACCCACAGGCATTGGGCATGTTCGTCGGTGTGAATGGGCAATCTACGGGAAGGACAAAAATTGGTTTAACGACGCCTATATTTCCTGTTGTTGGATGTCGGGAACCTCATGTCATGTGATTCAGCCGGAATCAACCACAGCCCCCACCCACCCCCCACCCTCCCCGCTGGATTGTCCACCCACGTTGTCAGGAAAACACGCTGGTGCAGAGCATGTCTTGACAAGTGTGACGTGCAGAAGTTGGGACTTACTGCCAGGGCCTTGCTCACAGCATGGACATCCGAGGAAGAGAAGATGCTGGAGCCCGACAGCAATGGAGGAACGTCCATGGCATGCTGGGTGAATTCTCATGGACATGGCTTTGCCAGTAAGCAGCTCATGGAAGGTGGAAAGTCGCCATTGAGGGTCTGCTCATAATGGATGATAGTCGAGGGGGTGGAGAGGAAGGTCCAGCTGTGTTTGGGAGAGGAAGATGTGCAGGGGGATGGGAGAGGAAGGTCTAGTATCAACTGAGAGGGGAAGAGGTGTCCGGGGGGGCGGTTGGGGTGAGGTTGGTGGGAGGAATGAAAGTGTCGGGGGGGAAACAAAGGTGTTGGTGGGAGAGGTTGCAGGGGCAGGCACTAGGGGGGAGGAGGGGTAATGGGGAGAAGATGGCAACTGGGGACGTATGTGTAAGGGGGGATGTGGAAGGTGTAAGGAAAGGAGTTTGGAGGGGGGAAGGAGAGTGGAGAGGGAAAGGAGTCCAGGGGGAGGAAGGAGTCTGGGGGAAGAAAGGAGTGTGGACAGGGGGGAGAAAGTAAGCGTGCAGGAAGAAGTAAAGCTAGAGAAAGAAATAAGGCTGGAGGAAGGGGTAAGGCTGGAGGAAAGAGTCGGGCAGGGGCACGGACTAAGTGTGGAGGAAGAAGTAAGAGTGTCTGAATGAGTCAGGAAGGGGACAGGAGTAAGGCCGGAGAAAGAAGTGAGGGTGTCTGAATGAGTTAGGAAGCGGGAAGGGCTAAGGTAGGAGGGGGAGGACCGGGGTGGGGGGGAAGGTAGGGGAGGGCTCGTTTTCTGGGGTCAGGGGTGTGGTTTCTGGGGGAGGGTGTGGTTTCTGGGGGAGGGTGTGGTTTCTGGAGAATGGGTGAATTTTGGGGGCAGGGGATGGTTTCTGGCGGTGGGTGTGGTTTCTGGGGGTGTAAGTGGTTTTTGGGGTAGGGCCTGGTTTCTGGGGGTGGTTGTGTCTTCTGGGGTTGGGGGTTGTTTCTGGGGGAAGGTGTAGTTTCTGGGGGAGTGTGTGGTTTCTGGAGATGGGTGTGGTTTCTGGGGGATGGTGTGGTTTCTGGGGGAGGATGTCATTTCTGGGGGAGTGTGTGGTTTCTGGGGGAGGGTGTGGTTTCTGGGGGAGTGTGTGGTTTCTGGGGATGGGTGAGGTTTCTGGGGATGGGTGTGGTTTCTGGGGGAGGCGGTGGTTTCTCGGGGAGGGCGTGGTTTATGGGGGAGGGTGTGGTTTCTGGGGGAGGTGTGATTTCTGGCGAATGGTGTGGTTTCTGGGTGAGGGTGTCGTTTCTGGGGGGTGGGTGTGGTTTCTGGGGGAGGGTGTGGTTTCTGGGGGAGGGTGTGGTTTCTGGGGGTGGGTGTGGTTTCTGGGGGTGGGTGTGGTTTCTGGGGGAGGGTGTGGTTTCTGGGGGTGGGTGTGGTTTCTGGGGGTGAGTCTGGTTTCTGGGGGAGGGTGTGGTTTCTGGGGGAGGGTGTGGTTTCTGGGGCCAGGATAGGGTTTCTGGGGGAGGCGGTCGTTTTTAGGGGAGGGTGTGGTTTCTGGTAGGAGGGTTTCGTTTCTGGGGGAGGGTGTGGTTTCTGGGGTTGGGTGTGGTTTCTGGCGGAGGGGGTGTTTTCTCGGGGAGGATGACGTTTATGGGGGAGGGTGTGGTTTCTGGGGGAGGGTGTACTTTCTGTGGGAGGGTGTGCTTTCTGGGGGACGGTGTGGTTTCTGTGGAATGGTGTGTTTTCTGGGGGAGGGTGTGGTTTCTGGGCGAGTGTGTGTTTTCTAGGGGAGGGTGTGGTTTCTGGGGGAGGCTGTGGTTTCTGGGGGAGGGTGTGCTTTCTGGGGGAGGGTGTACTTTCTGTGGGAGGGTGTGCTGTCTGGGGGACGGTGTGTTTTCTGGGGTCGGGTGTGGTGTCTAGGAGAAGGTGTGTTTTCTGGGGGAGGGTGTTGTTTCTGGGGGAGGGTGTGTTTTCTGGGGAGGGTGTGGTTTCTGGGGGAGGGTGTGGTTTCTGGGAGAGGGTGTGATTTCAGGGGGGAGGGGGTGGTTTCTGGTGGTAAGTGGTGGTTTCTGGGGGAGGCTGTGGTTTTTGGGGGTGGGTGTGGTTTCTGGAGGAGGGTGTGGTTTCTGTGGGCAGGGGGTGGTTTCTGGTGGCATGGGGTTGTTTCTGGGGGAGTGTGATGTTTATGGGGGCAGGGGGTGTTTTCTGGAGAGGGTGTGGGTTCCGTGGGTCGGGGCTGGTTTCTGGGGAAGGATGTGGTTTCTGGGGCCAGGGTGTGGTTTCTGGGGGAGGGTGTGGTTTCTGGGGGAGGGTGCGATTTCTGGGTAAAGGGGTGGTTTCTGGGGGAGGGTGTGGTTTCTGGGGGAGGGTGTGGTTTCTGGGGGAGGCTGTGGTTTCTGGGGGAGGGTGCGTTTTCTGGGTAAAGGGGTGGTTTCTGGGGGAGGGTGTGGTTTCTGGGGGAGGGTGTGGTTTCTGTGGGAGGGTGTGGTTTCTGGGGCTCGGCGAGGTTTCTGGGGGAGGGGGTGTTTTCTCGGGGAGGATGTCGTTTATGGGGGAGGGTGTGGTTTCTGGGGGAGGTGTGATTTCTGGCGAATGGTGTGGTTTCTGGGTGAGGGTGTCGTTTCCGGGGGTGTGTGTGGTTTCTGGGGGTGGGTGTGGTTTCTGGGGCAGGGTGTGGTTTCTGGGGGTGGGTATGGTTTCTGGGGGTGGATGTGGTTTCTGGGGGAGGGTGTGGTTTCTGGGGGAGGGTGTGGTTTTTGGGGGTTGGTGTGTTTTCTGGGGGAGGGTGTGGTTACTGTGGGACGGTGTGGTTTCTGGGAGAGGCTGTGGTTTTTGGTGGAGGGTGTGGTTTCTGGGGAAGGGGCGAATTATGGGGGCAGGGGATGGTTTCTGGGGGTGGGTGTGTTTTCTGGGGGATGGGTGGTTTTTGGGGAAAGGGCGTGGTTTCTGGGGGAGGGGGTGGTTTCTCGGGGAGGATGTCATTTCTGGGGGTGTGTGTGGTTTCTGGGGCCAGGATAGGGTTTCTGGGGGAGGCGGTCGTTTTTAGGGGATGGTGTGGTTTCTGGTAGGAGGGTTTCGTTTCTGGGGGAGGGTGTGTTTTATGGGGGTGGGTGTGGTTTCTGGGGGAGGGGGTGTTTTCTCGGGGAGGATGACGTTTATGGGGGAGGGTGTGGTTTCTGGGGGAGGGTGTACTTTCTGTGGGAGGGTGTGCTTTCTGGGGGAGGGTGTGGTTTCTTGGCGAGTGTGTGTTTTCTGGGGGAGGCTGTGGTTTCTGGGGGAGGCTGTGGTTTCTGGGGGAGGGTGTGCTTTCTGGGGGAGGGTGTACTTTCTGTGGGAGGGAGTGCTTTCTGGGGGACGGTGTGGTTTCTGGGGAATGGTGTGTTTTCTGGGGGAGGGTGTGGTTTCTGGGCTGTGTGTGTTTTCTGGGGGCGGATGTGGTTTCTGGGGGAGGGTGTGGTTTCTGGGGGAGGGTGTGCTTTCTGGGGGAGGGTGTGCTTTCTGGGGGAGGATGTACTTTCTGTGGGAGGGTGTGCTTTCTGGGGGACGGTGTGTTTTCTGGGGTCGGGTGAGTTGTCTAGGAGAAGGTGTGTTTTCTGGGGGAGGGTGTTGTTTCTGGGGGAGGGTGTGTTTTCTGGGGAGGGTGTGGTTTCTGGGGGAGGGTGTGGTTTCTGTGGGCAGGGGGTGGTTTCTGGTGGCATGGGGTTGTTTCTGGGGGAGTGTGATGTTTATGGGGGCAGGGGGTGGTCTCTGGGGAGGGTGTGGTTTCCGTGGGTCGCGGCTGGTTTCTGGGGAAGGATGTGGTTTCTGGGGCCAGGGTGTGGTTTCTGGGGGAGGGTGTGGTTTCTGGGGGAGGGTGTGGTTTCTGGGGGAGGGTGTGGTTTCTGGGGGAGGGTGTGGTTTCTGGGGGAGGGTGCGTTTTCTGGGTAAAGGGGTGGTTTCTGGGGGAGGGTGTGGTTTCTGGGGGAGGGTGTGGTTTCTGGGGGAGGGTGTGGTTTCTGGGGGAGGGTGTGGTTTCTGGGGGAGGGTGTGGTTTCTGGAGGAATGTGTGGTTCCTGGTTGGAAGGTGTCGTTTCTGGGGTAGGGTGAGGTTTCTGGGGGTGGGTATGGTTTCGGGAGGGGGGGGGGTGATTTCTCGGGGAGGATGTCGTTTATGGGGGAGGGTGTGGTTTCTGGGGGTGGGTGTGGTTTCTGGGTAATGGTGTGGTTTCCGGGGGAGGGTGTGGTTTCCGGGGGAGGGTGTGGTTTCCGGGGGAGGGTGTGGTTTCCGGGGGTGGGTGTGGTTTCCGGGGGAGGGTGTGGTTTCCGGGGGAGGGTGTGGTTTCCGGGGGAGGGTGTGGTTTCCGGGGGAGGGTGTGGTTTCCGGGGGAGGGTGAGGTTTCTGGGAGAAGGTGTGTTTTCTGGGGGAGGGTGTGGTTTCTGGGGTAGGGTGAGATTTCTGGGAGGTGTGATTTCTGGGGGAGTTAGTGGTTTCTAGGGACAGTGGATAGATTCTGGTGTACGGTGAGGTTTCTGGGGGTAGAGGGTGGTTTCTGAGGCAGGGTTCGGTTTCTGCGGTCAGGGATGTGGTTTCTGGGGGACGGTGGGGTTTCTGGGGGAGCGTTTGGTTTCTGGGGGAGTGTGTGGTTTTTTGGGAGTAGGGGGTGGTTTCTGGGGGAGGGTTCGGTTTCTGGGGTCAGGTTGTGGTTTCTGGGGGAGGGTGTGGTTTCTGGGGGAGGGTGTGGTTTCTGGGGGAGGGGTGTTTTCTGTGGGAGGGTGTGGTTTCTGGGGCCAGGGTGTGCTTTCTGGGGGAGGATGTGGTTTCTGGGGGAGGGTGTGGTTTCTGGGGGAGGGTGTGGTTTCTGAAGGAGGGTGTGGTTTCTGCGGGAGGGTGAAGTTTCTGGGGGAGGATGTGCTTTCTTGGGAAGGGAGTCGTTTCTGGGGGCGGGGGTGGTTTCTGTGGAAGACTGTCGTTTCTGGGGGAGGATGTGGTTTCTGGGGGCTGTTTGTGGTTTCTGGGGGAGGGTGTGGTTTCTGGGGGAGGGTGTGGTTTCTGGGGGAGGGTGTGGTCTCTGGGGCAGGGTGTGGTTTCTGGGGGTGGGTGTGGTTTCTGGGGGTGGGTGTGGTTTCTGGGGGTGGGTGTGGTTTCTGGGTGTGGGTGTGGTTTCTGGGGGTGGGTGTGGTTTCTGTGGGTGGGTGTGGTTTCTCGGGGTGGGTGTGCTTTCTCGGGGAGGGTGTGGTTTCTGGGGGAGGGTGTGCTTTCTGGGGGAGGGGGTGCTTTCTGGGGGTTGGGGTGTTTTCTGGGGAAGAGTGTGGTTTCTGGGGGAGGGTGTGGTTTCTGGGGGGGCGGTGAGGTTTCTGGGCGAGGGGGATGTTTCTGGGGAAGGGTGTGGTTTCTGTGGGGAGGGGATGGTTTCTTGGGGATGCTATTTCTGGGGGAGAGTGTGGCTTCTTGGGTAGCGTGAAGTTTCTGGGAGAAGGTGTGGTTCCTGGGGCAAGGTGGTGATTTCTAGGGGCAGGGGTGCATTTTGGGGGACGGTGTGGTTTCGGGCGGTACAGGGTGGTTTCTGGGGGAGGTTTCCGTTTCGGGGGTCAGGGGTGTGTTTTCTGGAGGAGGGTGTGGTTTCTAGGGGAGGGTGAGTTGTCGGGGGGAGGTTGTGGATTCTGGGGGAGGGTGTGGTTTCTGGGGGAAGGTCTGGTTTCTGGGGGAAGGTGTGGTTTCTGGGGGAAGGTTTGGTTTTTTGGGGCATGGTGTGGTTTCTGGGGGAGTGGTTGGTTTCTGGGGGAGTGTGTAGTTTCTGGGGGAGGGTGTGGTTTCTGGGGGGAGGGTGTGGTTTCAGGGGGAGGGTGTGGTTTCTGGGGGAGGGTGTGGTTTCTGGGGGAGGGTGTGGTTTCTGGGGGAGGGTGTGGTTTCTGGGGGAGGGTGTGGTTTCTGGGGAGGGTGTGGTTTCTGGAGGAGTGTGTGGTTCCTGGTGGGAAGGTGTCGTTTCTGGGGTAGGGTGAGGTTTCTGGGGGTGTGTATGGTTTCTGGAGCGGGGGGGTGGTTTCTCGGGGAGGATGTCATTTATGGGGGAGGGTGTGGTTTCTGGGGGTGGGTGTGGTTTCTGGGAAATGGTGTGGTTTCCGGGGGAGGGGTGTGGTTTCCGGGGGAGGCTGTGGTTTCCGGGGGAGGGTGTGGTTTCCGGGGGAGGGTGTGGTTTCCGGGGGAGGGTGTGGTTTCCGGGGGAGGGTCAGGTATCTGGGAGGTGTGATTTCTGGGGGAGTTAGTGGTTTCCAGGGACAGGGGGTAGATTCTGGTGTACGGTGAGGTTTCTGGGGGTAGAGGGTGGTTTCTGAGGCAGGGATCGGTTTCTGGGGTCAGGGATGTGGTTTCTGGGGGACGGTGTGGTTTCTGGGGGAGTGTGTGGTTTTTTGGGAGTAGGGGGTGGTTTCTGGGGTCGGGTTGTGGTTTCTGGGGGAGTGTGTGTTTTCTGGGGGAGTGTGTGTTTTCTGGGGGAGTGTGTGTTTTCTGGGGGAGTGTGTGTTTTCTGGGGGAGTGTGTGTTTTCTGGGGGAGGGTGTGTTTTCTGGGGGAGGGTGTGTTTTCTGGGGGAGGGTGTGATTTCTGGGGGAGGGTGTGGTTTCTAGGGGAGGGTGTGGTTTCTGGGGGAGGGTGTGGTTTCTGCGGGAGGGTGTGGTTTCTGGGAGAAGGTGTGTTTTCTGGGGGAGGGTGTGGTTTCTGGTGGAGGGTGTGGTTTCTGGGGAAGGGGCGAATTATGGGGCAGGGGATGGTTTCTGGGGGTGGGTGTGGTTTCTGGGGAATGGTGTGGTTTCTGGGGGTGGGTGTAGTTTCTGGGCAAGTGTGTGGTTTCTGGGGGAGGGTGTGGTTACTGGGGGAGGGTGTGGTTTCTGCGGGAGGGTGTGGTTTCTGGAGAATGGGTGTATTTTACAGGCAGGGGATGGTTTCTGGGGGTGGGTGTGGTTTCTGGGGGAGGAGTGGTTATTGGGGGAAGGGTGTGCTTTTTGGGGGAGTGTGTGGTTTCTGGGGGTGGTTGTGTCTTCTGGGGTTGGGGGTTGTTTCTGGGGGAAGGTGTAGTTTCTGGGGGAGTGTGTGGTTTCTGGGGGAGGGTGTGGTTTCTGCGGGAGGGTGTGGTTTCTGGGAGAAGGTGTGTTTTCTGGGGGAGGGTGTGGTTTCTGGTGGAGGGTGTGGTATCTGGGGAAGGGGCGAATTATGGGGCAGTGGATGGTTTCTGGGGGTGGGTGTGGTTTCTGGGGAATGGTGTGGTTTCTGGGGGTGGGTGTAGTTTCTGGGCAAGTGTGTGGTTTCTGGGGGAGGGTGTGGTTACTGGGGGAGGGTGTGGTTTCTGGGGGTGGGTGTGGTTTCTGGGGGAGGGTGTGTTTTCTGGGGGAGGGTGCGGTTTCAGGGGGAGGGTGTGATTTCTGGGGGAGGGTGTGGTTTCTGGGGGAGGGTGTGGTTTCTGGAGAATGGGTGTATTTTGCGGGCAGGGGATGGTTTCTGGGGGTGGGTGTGGTTTCTGGGGGAGGAGAGGTTATTGGGGGAAGGGTGTGCTTTTTGGGGGAGTGTGTGGTTTCTGGGGGTGGTTGTGTCTTCTGGGGTTGGGGGTTGTTTCTGGGGGAAGGTGTAGTTTCTGGGGGAGTGTGTGGTTTCTGGGGAAGGGTGTGGTTTCTGGGGGTGAGTGCGTTTTCTGGGGGAGGGGGTGGTTTCTCGGGGAGGATGTCATTTCTGGGGGAGTGTGTGGTTTCTGGTGGAGGATGTGGTTTCTGGGGGAGGGCGTGGTTTCTGGGGGAGGGTGTGGTTTCTCGGGGAGGATGTCATTTCTGGGGGTGTGTGTGGTTTCTGGGGCCAGGATAGGGTTTCTGGGGGTGGCGGTCGTTTTTAGGGGATGGTGTGGTTTCTGGTAGGAGGGTTTCGTTTCTGGGGGAGGGTGTGGTTTCTGGGGGTGGGTGTGGTTTCTGGGGGAGGGGGTGTTTTCTCGGGGAGGATGACGTTTATGGGGGAGGGTGTGGTTTCTGGGGGAGGGTGTACTTTCTGTGGGAGGGTGTGCTTTCTGGGGGAGGGTGTGGTTTCTTGGCGAGTGTGTGTTTTCTGGGGGAGGCTGTGGTTTCTGGGGGAGGCTGTGGTTTCTGGGGGAGGCTGTGGTTTCTGGGGGAGGGTGTGCTTTCTGTGGGAGGGTGTACTTTCTGTGGGAGGGTGTGGTTTCTGGGGGACGGTGTGGTTTCTGGGGAATGGTGTGTTTTCTGGGGGAGGGTGTGGTTTCTGGGCTGTGTGTGTTTTCTGGGGGAGGATGTGGTTTCTGGGGGAGGCTGTGGTTTCTGGGGGAGGGTGTGCTTTCTGGGGGAGGGTGTGCTTTCTGGGGGAGGATGTACTTTCTGTGGGAGGGTGTGCTTTCTGGGGGACGGTGTGTTTTCTGGGGTCGGGTGAGTTGTCTAGGAGAAGGTGTGTTTTCTGGGGGAGGGTGTTGTTTCTGGGGGAGGGTGTGTTTTCTGGGGAGGGTGTGGTTTCTGGGGGAGGGTGTGGTTTCTGGGAGAGGGTGTGTTTTCTGGGGAGGGTGTGGATTCTGGGGGAGGGTGTGGTTTCTGGGGGAGGGTGTGTTTTCTGGGGAGGGTGTGGTTTCTGGGGGAGGGTGTGGTTTCTGGGAGAGGGTGTGATTTCCGGGTGGAGGGGGTGGTTTCTGGTGGTAAGTGGTGGTTTCTGGGGGAGGCTGTGGTTTTTGGGGGTGGGTGTAGTTTCTGGGGGAGGGTGTGGTTTCTGTGGGCAGGGGGTGGTTTCTGGTGGCATGGGGTTGTTTCTGGGGGAGTGTGATGTTTATGGGGGCAGGGGGTGGTTTCTGGGGAGGGTGTGGTTTCCGTGGGTCGCGGCTGGTTTCTGGGGAAGGATGTGGTTTCTGGGGCCAGGGTGTGGTTTCTGGGGGAGGGTGTGGTTTCTGGGGGAGGGTGTGGTTTCTGGGGGAGGGTGTGGTTTCTGGGGGAGGGTGTGGTTTCTGGGGGAGGGTGCGTTTTCTGGGTAAAGGGGTGGTTTCTGGGGGAGGGTGTGGTTTCTGGGGGAGGGTGTGGTTTCTGGGGGAGGGTGTGGTTTCTGGGGGAGGGTGTGGTTTCTGGGGGAGGGTGTGGTTTCTGGAGGAGTGTGTGGTTCCTGGTGGGAAGGTGTCGTTTCTGGGGTAGGGTGAGGTTTCTGGGGGTGGGTATGGTTTCGGGAGGGGGGGGGGGTGATTTCTCGGGGAGGATGTCGTTTATGGGGGAGGGTGTGGTTTCTGGGGGTGGGTGTGGTTTCTGGGTAATGGTGTGGTTTCTGGGTAATGGTGTGGTTTCCGGGGGAGGGTATGGATTCCGGGGGCGGGTGTGGTTTCCGGGGGAGGGTGTGGTTTCCGGGGGAGGGTGTGGTTTCCGGGGGAGGGTGTGGATTCCGGGGGAGGGTGAGGTTTCTGGGAGAAGGTGTGTTTTCTGGGGGAGGGTGTGGTTTCTGGGGTAGGGTGAGATTTCTGGAAGGTGTGATTTCTGGGGGAGTTAGTTGTTTCTAGGGACAGGGGGTAGATTCTGGTGTACGGTGAGGTTTCTGGGGGTAGAGGGTGGTTTCTGAGGCAGGGTTCGGTTTCTGGGGTCAGGGATGTGGTTTCTGGGGGACGGTGTGGTTTCTGGGGGAGCGTTTGGTTTCTCGGGGAGTGTGTGGTTTTTTGGGAGTAGGGTGTGGTTTCTGGGGGAGGGTGTGGTTTCTGGGGGAGGGTGTGGTTTCTGGGGGAGGGTGTGGTTTCTGGGGGAGGGTGTGGTTTCTGAAGGAGGGTGTGGTTTCTGCGGGAGGATGTGGTTTCTGGGGGCTGTTTGTGGTTTCTGGGGGAGGGTGTGGTTTCTGGGGGAGGGTGTGGTTTCTGTGGGAGGGTGTGGTCTCTGGGGCAGGTTGTGGTCTCTGGGGCAGGTTGTGGTTTCTGGGGTGGGTGTGGTTTCTGGGGGTGGGTGTGGTTTCTGGGGGTG
Organism: Cetorhinus maximus; assembly: GCF_964194155.1. Classification (NCBI taxonomy): domain Eukaryota; kingdom Metazoa; phylum Chordata; class Chondrichthyes; order Lamniformes; family Cetorhinidae; genus Cetorhinus; species Cetorhinus maximus. Next base: position 72,588,547 of record NC_135895.1, on the reverse strand, counting down.
GGTGTGGTTTCTGGGGGTGGGTGTGGTTTCTCGGGGTGGGTGTGCTTTCTCGGGGAGGGTGTGGTTTCTGGGGGAGGGTGTGCTTTCTGGGGGAGGGGGTGCTTTCTGGGGGATGGGGTGGTTTCTGGGGGAGGGGGTGCTTTCTGGGGAAGAGTGTGGTTTCTGGGCGAGGGGGATGTTTCTGGGGCAGGTTGTGGTTTCTGGGGGTGGGTGTGGTTTCTGGGGGAGGGTATGGTTTCTGGGGGTGAGTGTCGTTTCTGGGGGAGGGGGTGCTTTCTCGGGGAGGATGTCGTTTCTGGGGGAGTGTGTGGTTTCTGGATATGGGTGTGGTTTCTGGGGCCATAATAGGGTTTCTGGGGGAGGCGGTCGTTTATAGGGGAGGGTGTGGTTTCTGGTGGGAGGGTGTCATTTCTGGGGGCGGGTGTGGTTTCTCGGGGAGGGTGTGGTTTCTGGGGGAGGGTGTGGTTTCTGGTGGGAGAGTGTCATTTCTGGGCGTGGGTGTGGTTTCTGGGGGAGGGTGTGTTTTCTGGGGGAGGATGTAGTTTCTGGGGGAGGGTGTGGTTACTGGGGGAGTGTGTGGTTTCTGGGGGAGGGTGTGGTTTCTGGGGGAGGGTGTAGTTTCTGGGGGAGGGTGTGGTTTCTGGGGGAGGGTGTGGTTTCTGGGGGAGGGTGTGGTTTCTGGGGGAGGGTGTGGTTTCTGGGGGAGGGTGTGGTTTCTGGGGAAGGTGTGGTTTCTGGAGGAGTGTGTGGTTCCTGGTGGGAAGGTGTCGTTTCTGGGGTAGGGTGAGGTTTCTGGGGGTGGGTATGGTTTCAGGGAGGGGGGGGGGTGCTTTCTCGGGGAGGATGTCATTTATGGGGGAGGGTGTGGTTTCTGGGGGAGGGTGTGGTTTCTGGGGAGGGTGTGGTTTCTGGAGGAGTGTGTGGTTCCTGGTGGGAAGGTGTCGTTTCTGGGGTAGGGTGAGGTTTCTGGGGGTGGGTATGGTTTCAGGGAGGGGGGGGGGGTGCTTTCTCGGGGAGGATGTCATTTATGGGGGAGGGTGTGGTTTCTGGGGGAGGGTGTGGTTTCTGGGGAGGGTGTGGTTTCTGGAGGAGTGTGTGGTTCCTGGTGGGAAGGTGTCGTTTCTGGGGTAGGGTGAGGTTTCTGGGGGTGGGTATGGTTTCGGGAGGGGGGGGGTGGTTTCTCGGGGAGGATGTCATTTATGGGGGAGGGTGTGGTTTCTGGGGGTGGGTGTGGTTTCTGGGAAATGGTGTGGTTTCCGGGGGAGGGTGTGGTTTCCGGGGGAGGGTGTGGTTTCCGGGGGAGGGTGTGGATTCCGGGGGAGGGTCAGGTTTCTGGGAGGTGTGATTTCTGGGGGAGTTAGTGGTTTCTAGGGACAGGGGGTAGATTCTGGTGTACGGTGAGGTTTCTGGGGGTAGAGGGTGGTTTCTGAGGCAGGGATCGGTTTCTGGGGTCAGGGATGTGGTTTCTGGGGGACGGTGTGGTTTCTAGGGAAGTGTGTGGTTTCTGGGGAGTGTGTGGTTTTTTGGGAGTAGGGGGTGGTTTCTGGGGTCGGGTTCGGTTTCTGGGGTCAGGTTGTGGTTTCTGGGGGAGTGTGTGTTTTCTGGGGGAGGGTGTGGTTTCTAGGGGAGGGTGTGGTTTCTGGGGAGGGTGTGGTTTCTGGGAGAAGGTGTGTTTTCTGGGGGAGGGTGTGGTTTCTGGGGAAGGGGCGAATTATGGGGCAGGGGATGGTTTCTGGGGTGGGTGTGGTTTCTGGGGAATGGTGTGGTTTCTGGGGGTGGGTGTAGTTCTGGGCAAGTGTGTGGTTTCTGGGGGAGGGTGTGGTTTCTGGAGAATGAGTGAATTTTGCGGGCAGGGATGGTTTCTGGGGGTGGGTGTGGTTTCTGGGGGAGGAGTGGTTATTGGGGGAAGGGCGTGCTTTTTGGGGGAGGGGGTGGTTTCTGGGGGTGGTTGTGTCTTCTGGGGTTGGGGGTTGCTTCTGGGGGAAGGTGTAGTTTCTGGGGGAGTGTGTGGTTTCTGGGGAAGGGTGTGGTTTCTGGGGGTGAGTGCGTTTTCTGGGGGAGGGGGTGGTTTCTGGAGAATGAGTGAATTTTGCGGGCAGGGGATGGTTTCTGGGGGTGGGTGTGGTTTCTGGGGGAGGAGTGGTTATTGGGGGAAGGGCGTGCTTTTTGGGGGAGGGGGTGGTTTCTGGGGGTGGTTGTGTCTTCTGGGGTTGGGGGTTGCTTCTGGGGGAAGGTGTAGTTTCTGGGGGAGTGTGTGGTTTCTGGGGAAGGGTGTGGTTTCTGGGGGTGAGTGCGTTTTCTGGGGGAGGGGGTGGTTTCTCGGGGAGGATGTCATTTCTGGGGGTGTGTGTGGTTTCTGGGGCCAGGATAGGGTTTCTGGGGGCGGCAGTCGTTTTTAGGGGATGGTGTGGTTTCTGGTAGGAGGGTTTCGTTTCTGGGGGAAGGTGTGGTTTCTGGGGGTGGGTGTGGTTTCTGGGGGAGGGGTGTTTTCTCGGGGAGGATGACGTTTATGGGGGAGGGTGTGGTTTCTGGGGGAGGGTGTACTTTCTGTGGGAGGGTGTGCTTTCTGGGGGAGGGTGTGGTTTCTTGGCGAGTGTGTGTTTTCTGGGGAGGCTGTGGTTTCTGGGGGAGGCTGTGGTTTCTGGGGGAGGCCTGTGGTTTCTGGGGGAGGGTGTGCTTTCTGGGGGAGGGTGTACTTTCTGTGGGAGGGTGTGGTTTCTGGGGGACGGTGTGGTTTCTGGGGAATGGTGTGTTTCTGGGGGAGGGTGTGGTTTCTGGGCTGTGTGTGTTTTCTGGGGGAGGATGTGGTTTCTGGGGGAGGCTGTGGTTTCTGGGGAGGGTGTGCTTTCTGGGGGAGGGTGTGCTTTCTGGGGGAGGGTGTGCTTTCTGGGGGAGGATGTACTTTCTGTGGGAGGGTGTGCTTTCTGGGGGACGGTGTGTTTTCTGGGGTCGGGTGAGTTGTCTAGGAGAAGGTGTGTTTTCTGGGGGAGGGTGTTGTTTCTGGGGGAGGGTGTGTTTTCTGGGAGAGGGTGTGATTTCCGGGTGGAGGGGTGGTTTCTGGTGGTAAGTGGTGGTTTCTGGGGGAGGCTGTGGTTTTTGGGGGTGGGTGTAGTTTCTGGGGGAGGGTGTGGTTTCTGTGGGCATGGGGTGGTTTCTGGTGGCATGGGGTTGTTTCTGGGGGAGTGTGATGTTTATGGGGGCCGGGGGTGGTTTCTGGGGAGGGTGTGGTTTCCGTGGGTCGCGGCTGGTTTCTGGGGAGGATGTGGTTTCTGGGGCCAGGGTGTGGTTTCTGGGGGAGGGTGTGGTTTCTGGGGGAGGGTGTGGTTTCTGGGGGAGGGTGTGGTTTCTTGGGGAGAGTGTGGTTTCTGGGGAGGGTGCGTTTTCTGGATAAAGGGTGGTTTCTGGGGGAGGGTGTGGTTTTCTGGGGGAGGGTGTGGTTTCTGGGGGAGGGTGTGGTTTCTGGGGGAGGGTGTGGTTTCTGGAGGAGTGTGTGGTTCCTGGTGGGAAGGTGTCGTTTCTGGGGTAGGGTGAGGTTTCTGGGGGTGGGTATGGTTTCGGGAGGGGGGGGGGTGATTTCTCGGGGATGATGTCGTTTATGGGGGAGGGTGTGGTTTCTGGGGGTGGGTGTGGTTTCTGGGTAATGGTGTGGTTTCCGGGGAGGGTATGGTTTCCGGGGGAGGGTGTGGTTTCCGGGGGAGGGTGTGGTTTCCGGGGGAGGGTGTGGTTTCCGGGGTAGGGTCAGGTTTTCTGGGAGAAGGTGTGTTTTCTGGGGGAGGGTGTGGTTTCTGGGGTAGGGTGTGGTTTCGGGCGGGGGAGGGTGTGGTTTCCGGGGGAGGGTGTGGTTTCCGGGGGAGGGTGTGGTTTCCGGGGGAGGGTGAGGTTCTGGGAGAAGGTGTGTTTTCTGGGGGAGGGTGTGGTTTCTGGGGTAGGGTGAGGTTTCTGGGAGGTGTGATTTCTGGGGCAGTTAGTGGTTTCTAGGGACAGGGGGTAGATTCTGGTGTACGGTGAAGTTTCTGGGGTAGAGGGTGGTTTCTGAGGCAGGGTTCGGTTTCTGGGGTCAGGGATGTGGTTTCTGGGGACGGTGTGGTTTCTGGGGGAGCATTGGTTTCTGGGGGGTGTGTGTGGTTTTTTGGGAGTAGGGGGTGGTTTCTGGGGAGGGTTCGGTTTCTGGGGTCAGGTTGTGGTTTCTGGGAGAGGGTGTGGTTTCTGGGGGAGGGTGTGGTTTCTGGGGGAGGGGTGTTTTCTGTGGGAGGGTGTGGTTTCTGGGGCCAGGGTGTGCTTTCTGGGGAGGGTGTGGTTTCTGGGGGAGGGTGTGGTTTCTGGGGGAGGGTGTGGTTTCTGAAGGAGGGTGTGGTTTCTGCGGGAGGGTGAAGTTTCTGGGGGAGGATGTGCTTTCTTGGGAAGGGAGTCGTTTCTGGGGGCGGGGTGGTTTCTGTGGAAGAGTGTCGTTTCTGGGGGAGGATGTGGTTTCTGGGGGCTGTTTGTGGTTTCTGGGGGAGGGTGTGGTTTCTGGGGGAGGGTGTGGTTTCTGGTTTCTGGGGGAGGGTGTGGTCTCTGGGGCAGGGTGTGGTTTCTGGGGGTGGGGGTGGTTTCTGGGGGTGGGTGTGGTTTCTGGGGGTGGGTGTGGTTTCTGGGGGTGGGTGTGGTTTCTGTGGGAGGGTGTGGTTTCTGTGGGAGGGTGTGGTTTCTCGGGGTGGGTGTGGTTTCTCGGGGTGGGTGTGCTTTCTTGGGGAGGGTGTGGTTTCTGGGGAAGAGTGTGGTTTCTGTGGGAGGGTGTGGTTTCTGGTGGAGAGTGTGGTTTCTGGGAGAGGGTGTGGTTTCTGGGGGGGCGGTGAGGTTTCTGGGCGAGGCGGATGTTTCTGGGGAAGGGTGTGGTTTCTGTGGGGAGGGGATGGTTTCTTGGGGATGCTATTTCTGGGGGAGAGTGTGGTTTCTTGGGTAGCGTGAAGTTTCTGGGAGATGGTGTGGTTTCTGGGGCAAGGTGGTGGTTTCTAGGGGCAGGGGTGCATTTTGGGGGACGGTGTGGTTTCTGGCGGTACGGGGTGGTTTCTGGGGGAGGGTTCCGTTTCGGGGGTCAGGGGTGTGTTTTCTGGAGGAGGGTGTGGTTTCTGGGGGAGGGGCGAATTATGGGGGCAGGGGATGGTTTCTGGGGGTGGGTGTGTTTTCTGGGGGAGGGGGTGGTTTCTGGGGAAGGGTGTTGTTTCTGAGGGTGAGTGTGGTTTCTGGGGGAGGGGGTGGTTTCTCGGGGAGGATGTCATTTCTGGGGGTGAGTGTGGTTTCTGGGGCCAGGATAGGGTTTCTGGGGGAGGCGGTCGTTTTAGGGGAGGGTGTGGTTTCTGGTAGGAGAGTTTCGTTTCTGGAGGAGGGTGTGGTTTCTGGGGTGGGTGTGGTTTCTGGGGGAGGGGGTGTTTTCTCGGGGAGGTTGACATTTATGGGGGTGGGTGTGGTTTCTAGGGGAGGGTGTGGTTTCTGGGGGAGGGTGCGGCTTCTGGGGGAGGGTGTGGTTTCTGGGGGAGGGTGTGGTTTCTGGGGGAGGGTGTGGTTTCTGGGGGAGGGTGTGTTTTCTGGGGGAGGGTGTGGTTTCTGGGGGAGGGTGTGGTTTCTGGGGGAGGATGTGGTTTCTGGGGAAAGGGGCTGCTTTCTAGGGGCAGGGTGTGGATTCTGGTGTACGTTGAGGTTTCTGGGGGTAGGGGGTGATTTCTAGGGGAGGGCTCGTTTTCTGGGGTCAGGGGTGTGGTTTCTGGGGGAGGGTGTGGTTTCTGGGGGAGGGTGTGGTTTCTGGAGAATGGGTGAATTTTGGGGGCAGGGGATGGTTTCTGGGGTGGGTGTGGTTTCTGGGGGTGGAGTGGTTTTTGGGGAAGGCCGTGGTTTCTGGGGTGGTTGTGTCTTCTGGGGTTGGGGGTTGTTTCTGGGGGAAGGTGTAGTTTCTGGGGGAGTGTGTGGTTTCTGGGGATGGGTGTGGTTTCTGGGGGAGGATGTGGTTTCTGGGGGAGGATGTCATTGCTGGGGGAGTGTGTGGTTTCTGGGGAGTGTGTTGTTTCTGGGGATGGGTGTGGTTTCTGGGGGAGGCGGTGGTTTCTCGGGGAGGATGTCATTTCTGGGGGAGTGTGTGGTTTCTGGGGGAGTGTGTTGTTTCTGGGGGTGGGTGTGGTTTCTGGGGGAGGCGGTTGTTTTTAGGGTAGGGTGTGGTTTCTGATAGGAGGGTGTCGTTTCTGGGGGTGGGTGTGGTTTCTGGGGGTCGGCGTGGTTTCTGGGGGAGGGGGTGTTTTCTCGGGGAGGATGTCGTTTATGGGGGAGGGTGTGGTTTCTGGGGGAGGTGTGATTTCTGGCGAATGGTGTGGTTTCTGGGGGTGGGTGTGGTTTCTGGGGGTGGGTGTGGTTTCTGGGGCTGGGTGTGGTTTCTGGGGCTGGGTGTGGTTTCTGGGGGTGGGGGTGGTTTCTGGGGGTGGGTGTGGTTTCTGGGGGAGGGTGTGGTTTCCGGGGGAGGGTGAGGTTTCTGGGAGAAGGTGTGTTTTCTGGGGAGGGTGTGGTTTCTGGGGTAGGGTGAGGTTTCTGGGAGGTGTGATTTCTGGGGCAGTTAGTGGTTTCTAGGGACAGGGGGTAGATTCTGGTGTACGGTGAGGTTTCTGGGGGTAGAGGGTGGTTTCTGAGGCAGGGTTCGGTTTCTGGGGTCAGGGATGTGGTTTCTGGGGGACGGTGTGGTTTCTGGGGAGCATTTGGTTTCTGGGGGTGTGTGTGGTTTTTTGGGAGTAGGGGGTGGTTTCTGGGGGAGGGTTCGGTTTCTGGGGTCAGGTTGTGGTTTCTGGGAGAGGGTGTGGTTTCTGGGGGAGGGTGTGGTTTCTGGGGGAGGGGTGTTTTCTGTGGGAGGGTGTGGTTTCTGGGGCCAGGGTGTGCTTTCTGGGGGAGGGTGTGGTTTCTGGGGGAGGGTGTGGTTTCTGGGGGAGGGTGTGGTTTCTGAAGGAGGGTGTGGTTTCTGCGGGAGGGTGAAGTTTCTGGGGAGGATGTGCTTTCTTGGGAAGGGAGTCGTTTCTGGGGGCGGGGGTGGTTTCTGTGGAAGAGTGTCGTTTCTGGGGGAGGATGTGGTTTCTGGGGGCTGTTTGTGGTTTCTGGGGGAGGGTGTGGTTTCTGGGGGAGGGTGTGGTTTCTGGGGGAGGGTGTGGTCTCTGGGGCAGGGTGTGGTTTCTGGGGGTGGGGGTGGTTTCTGGGGGTGGGTGTGGTTTCTGGGGGTGGGTGTGGTTTCTGGGGGTGGGTGTGGTTTCTGTGGGAGGGTGTGGTTTCTGTGGGAGGGTGTGGTTTCTCGGGGTGGGTGTGGTTTCTCGGGGTGGGTGTGCTTTCTTGGGGAGGGTGTGGTTTCTGGGGAAGAGTGTGGTTTCTGTGGGAGGGTGTGGTTTCTGGTGGAGAGTGTGGTTTCTGGGAGAGGGTGTGGTTTCTGGGGGGGCGGTGAGGTTTCTGGGCGAGGCGGATGTTTCTGGGGAAGGGTGTGGTTTCTGTGGGGAGGGGATGGTTTCTTGGGGATGCTATTTCTGGGGGAGAGTGTGGTTTCTTGGGTAGCGTGAAGTTTCTGGGAGATGGTGTGGTTTCTGGGGCAAGGTGGTGGTTTCTAGGGGCAGGGGTGCATTTTGGGGGACGGTGTGGTTTCTGGCGGTACGGGGTGGTTTCTGGGGGAGGGTTCCGTTTCGGGGGTCAGGGGTGTGTTTTCTGGAGGAGGGTGTGGTTTCTGGGGGAGGGGCGAATTATGGGGGCAGGGGATGGTTTCTGGGGGGTGGGTGTGTTTTCTGGGGGAGGGGGTGGTTTCTGGGGAAGGGTGTTGTTTCTGAGGGTGAGTGTGGTTTCTGGGGGAGGGGGTGGTTTCTCGGGGAGGATGTCATTTCTGGGGGTGAGTGTGGTTTCTGGGGCCAGGATAGGGTTTCTGGGGGAGGCGGTCGTTTTAGGGGAGGGTGTGGTTTCTGGTAGGAGAGTTTCGTTTCTGGAGGAGGGTGTGGTTTCTGGGGGTGGGTGTGGTTTCTGGGGGAGGGGGTGTTTTCTCGGGGAGGTTGACATTTATGGGGGTGGGTGTGGTTTCTAGGGGAGGGTGTGGTTTCTGGGGGAGGGTGCGGCTTCTGGGGGAGGGTGTGGTTTCTGGGGGAGGGTGTGGTTTCTGGGGGAGGGTGTGGTTTCTGGGGATGGGTGTGGTTTCTGGGGGAGGATGTGGTTTCTGGGGGAGGATGTCATTGCTGGGGGAGTGTGTGGTTTCTGGGGGAGTGTGTTGTTTCTGGGGATGGGTGTACTTTCTGTGGGAGGGTGTGCTTTCTGGGGGACGGTGTGGTTTCTGGGGAATGGTGTGTTTTCTGGGGGAGGGTGTGGTTTCTGGGCTGTGTGTGTTTTCTGGGGGAGGGTGTGGTTTCTGGGGGTGGGTGTGGTTTCTGGGGAGGGTGTGGTTTCTGGGGGTTGGTGTGTTTTCTGGGGGAGGGTGTGGTTACTGTGGGACGGTGTGGTTTCTGGGAGAGGGTGTGGTTTTTGGTGGAGGATGTGGTTTCTGGGGAAGGGGCGAATTATGGGGGCAGGGGATGGTTTCTGGGGGTGGGTGTGTTTTCTGGGGGATGGGTGGTTTTTGGGGAAAGGGCGTGGTTTCTGGGGGAGGGGGTGGTTTCTCGGGGAGGATGTCATTTCTGGGGGTGAGTGTGGTTTCTGGGGCCAGGATAGGGTTTCTGGGGGAGGCGGTCGTTTTTAGGGGAGGGTGTGGTTTCTGGTAGGAGGGTTTCGTTTCTGGGGGAGGGTGTGGTTTCTGGGGGTGGGTGTGGTTTCTGGGGGAGGGGGTGTTTTCTCGGGGAGGATGACGTTTATGGGGGAGGGTGTGGTTTCTGGGGGAGGGTGTACTTTCTGTGGGAGGGTGTACTTTCTGTGGGAGGGTGTGCTTTCTGGGGGACGGTGTGGTTTCTGGGGAATGGTGTGTTTTCTGGGGGAGGGTGTGGTTTCTGGGCTGTGTGTGTTTTCTGGGGGAGGGTGTGGTTTCTGGGGGAGGCTGTAGTTTCTGGGGGAGGGTGTGCTTTCTGGGGGAGGGTGTGCTTTCTGTGGGAGGGTGTGCTTTCTGGGGGACGGTGTGTTTTCTGGGGTCGGGTGAGTTGTCTAGGAGAAGGTGTGGTTTCTGGGGGAGGGTGTTGTTTCTGGGGGAGGGTGTGTTTTCTGGGGAGGGTGTGGTTTCTGGGGGAGGGTGTGGATTCTGGGAGAGGGTGTGATTTCAGGGGGGAGGGGGTGGTTTCTGGTGGTAAGTGTTGGTTTCTGGGGGAGGCTGTGGTTTTTGGGGGTGGGTGTTATTTCTGGGGGAGGGTGTGGTTTCTGTGGGCAGGTTGTGGTTTCTGTGGGCAGGGGGTGGTTTCTGGTGGCATGGGGTTGTTTCTGGGGGAGTGTGATGTTTATGGGGGCAGGGGGTGGTTTCTGGGGAGGGTGTGGTTTCCGTGGGTCGGGGCTGGTTTCTGGGGAAGGATGTGGTTTCTGGGGGAGGGTGTGGTTTCTGGGGGAGGGTGTGGTTTCTGGGGGAGAGTGCGTTTTCTGGGTAAAGGGGTGGTTTCTGGGGGAGGGTGTGGTTTCTGGGGGAGGGTGTGGTTTCTGGGGGAGGGTGTGGTTTCTGGGGGAGGGTGTGGTTTCTGGGGCAGGGTGTGGTTTCTGGGGGAGAGTGTGGTTTCTGGCAGAGGGTGTGGTTTCTGGGGCCAGGATAGGGTTTTTGGGAAGGCCGTCATTTTTAGGGGACTGGGTGGATTCTGGGGGCAGTGGTTTGGTTTTGTGGGCAAGGCATGGTTTCTGGGGGAGGGTGTGGTTTCTGGGGGAGTGTGCGGTTTCTGGGGGAGGGTGTGGTTTCTGGGGGAGGGTGTGGTTTCTGGGGAGGGTGTGGTTTCTGGAGGAGTGTGTGGTTCCTGGTGGGAAGGTGTCGTTTCTGGGGTAGGGTGAGGTTTCTGGGGGTGGGTATGGTTTTGGGAGGGGGGGGGGGGTGGTTTCTCGGGGAGGATGTCGTTCATGGGGGAGGGTGTGGTTTCTGGGGGTGGGTGTGGTTTCTGGGTAATGGTGTGGTTTCCGGGGGAGGGTGTGGTTTCCGGGGGAGGGTGTGGTTTCCGGGGGAGGGTGTGGTTTCCGGGGGAGGGTGTGGTTTCCGGGGGAGGGTGTGGTTTCCGGGGGAGGGTGTGGTTTCCGGGGGAGGGTGAGGTTTCTGGGAGAAGGTGTGTTTTCAGGGGGAGGGTGTGGTTTCTGGGGTAGGGTGAGGTTTCTGGGAGGTGTGATTTCTGGGGGAGTTAGTGGTTTCTAGGGACAGGGGGTAGATTCTGGTGTACGGTGAGGTTTCTGGGGGGAGAGGGTGGTTTCTGAGGCAGGGTTCGGTTTCTGGGGTCAGGGATGTGGTTTCTGGGGGACGGTGTGGTTTCTGGGGGAGCGTGTGGTTTCTGGGGGAGTGTGTGGTTTCTTGGGAGTAGGGGGTGGTTTCTGGGGGAGGGTTCGGTTTCTTGGGTCAGGTTGTGGTTTCTGGGGGAGGGTGTGGTTTCTGGGGGAGGGTGTGATTTCTGGGGGAGGGGTGTTTTCTGTGGGAGGGTGTGGTTTCTGGGGCCAGGGTGTGGTTTCTGGGGGAGGGTGTGGTTTCTGGGGGAGGGTGTGGTTTCTGGGGGAGGGTGTGGTTTCTGGGGGAGGGTGTGGTTTCTGAAGGAGGGTGTGGTTTCTGCGGGAGGGTGAAGTTTCTGGGGGAGGATGTGCTTTCTTGGGAAGGGAGTCGTTTCTGGGGGCGGGGGTGGTTTCTGTGGAAGAGTGTCGTTTCTGGGGGAGGATGTGGTTTCTGGGGGCTGTTTGTGGTTTCTGGGGGAGGGTGTGGTTTCTGGGGGAGGGTGTGGTCTCTGGGGCAGGGTGTGGTTTCTGGGGGTGGGTGTGGTTTCTGGGGGAGGGTGTGGTTTCTGGGGGTGGGTGTGGTTTCTGGGGGTGGGTGTGGTTTCTGGGTGTGGGTGTGGTTTCTGGGGGTGGGTGTGGTTTCTCGGGGTGGGTGTGGTTTCTCAGGGTGGGTGTGGTTTCTTGGGGAGGGGGTGGTTTCTGGTGGCATGGGGTTGTTTCTGGGGGAGTGTGATGTTTATGGGGGCAGGGGGTGGTTTCTTGGGAGGGTGTGGTTTCCGTGGGTCGGGGCTGGTTTCTGGGGAAGGATGTGGTTTCTGGGGGAGGGTGTGGTTTCTGGGGGAGGGTGTGGTTTCTGGGGGAGAGTGCGTTTTCTGGGTAAAGGGGTGGTTTCTGGGGGAGGGTGTGGTTTCTGGGGGAGGGTGTGGTTTCTGGGGGAGGGTGTGGTTTCTGGGGCAGGGTGTGGTTTCTGGGGGAGAGTGTGGTTTCTGGCAGAGGTTGTGGTTTCTGGGGCCAGGATAGGGTTTTTGGGAAGGCCGTCATTTTTAGGGGACTGGGTGGATTCTGGGGGCAGTGGTTTGGTTTTGTGGGCAAGGCATGGTTTCTGGGGGAGGGTGTGGTTTCTGGGGGAGTGTGCGGTTTCTGGGGGAGGGTGTGGTTTCTGGGGGAGGGTGTGGTTTCTGGGGAGGGTGTGGTTTCTGGAGGAGTGTGTGGTTCCTGGTGGGAAGGTGTCGTTTCTGGGGTAGGGTGAGGTTTCTGGGGGTGGGTGTGGTTTCTGGGGGTGGGTGTGGTTTCTGGGTAATGGTGTGGTTTCCGGGGGAGGGTGTGGTTTCCGGGGGAGGGTGTGGTTTTCGGGGGAGGGTGTGGTTTCCGGGGGAGGGTGTGGTTTCCGGGGGAGGGTGGGGTTTCTGGGAGAAGGTGTGTTTTCAGGGGGAGGGTGTGGTTTCTGGGGTAGGGTGAGGTTTCTGGGATGTGTGATTTCTGGGGGAGTTAGTGGTTTCTAGGGACAGGGGGTAGATTCTGGTGTACGGTGAGGTTTTTGGGGGTAGAGGGTGGTTTCTGAGCAGGGTTCGGTTTCTGGGGTCAGGGATGTGGTTTCTGGGGGACGGTGTGGTTTCTGGGGGAGCGTGTGGTTTCTGGGGGAGTGTGTGGTTTCTTGGGAGTAGGGGGTGGTTTCTGGGGGAGGGTTCGGTTTCTTGGGTCAGGTTGTGGTTTCTGGGGGAGGGTGTGGTTTCTGGGGGAGGGTGTGGTTTCTGGGGGAGGGGTGTTTTCTGTGGGAGGGTGTGGTTTCTGGGGCCAGGGTGTGGTTTCTGGGGGAGGGTGTGGTTTCTGGGGGAGGGTGTGGTTTCTGGGGGAGGGTGTGGTTTCTGGGGGAGGGTGTGGTTTCTGGGGGAGGGTGTGGTTTCTGGGGGAGGGTGTGGTTTCTGGGGGAGGGTGTGGTTTCTGGGGCAGGGTGTGGTTTCTGGGGGTGGGTGTGGTTTCTGGGGGTGGGTGTGGTTTCTGGGGGTGGGTGTGGTTTCTCAGGGTGGGTGTGGTTTCGTGGGGAGGGGGTGGTTTCTGGTGGCATGGGGTTGTTTCTGGGGGAGTGTGATGTTTATGGGGGCAGGGGGTGGTTTCCGTGGGTCGGGGCTGGTTTCTGGGGAAGGATGTGGTTTCTGGGGGAGGGTGTGGTTTCTGGGGGAGGGTGTGGTTTCTGGGGGAGAGTGCGTTTTCTGGGTAAAGGGGTGGTTTCTGGGGGAGGGTGTGGTTTCTGGGGGAGGGTGTGGTTTCTGGGGGAGGGTGTGGGTTCTGGGGGAGGGTGTGGTTTCTGGGGGAGGGTGTGGTTTCTGGGGCAGGGTGTGGTTTCTGGGGGAGAGTGTGGTTTCTGGCAGAGGGTGTGGTTTCTGGGGCCAGGATAGGGTTTTTGGGAAGGCCGTCATTTTTAGGGGACTGGGTGGATTCTGGGGGCAGTGGTTTGGTTTTGTGGGCAAGGCATGGTTTCTGGGGGAGGGTGTGGTTTCTGGGGGAGTGTGCGGTTTCTGGGGGAGGGTGTGGTTTCTGGGGGAGGGTGTGGTTTCTGGGGAGGGTGTGGTTTCTGGAGCAGTGTGTGGTTCCTGGTGGGAAGGTGTCGTTTCTGGGGTAGGGTGAGGTTTCTGGGGGTGGGTATGGTTTCGGGAGGGGGTGGGGGGTGGTTTCTCGGGGAGGATGTCGTTCATGGGGGAGGGTGTGGTTTCTGGGGGTGGGTGTGGTTTCTGGGTAATGGTGTGGTTTCCGGGGGAGGGTGTGGTTTCCGGGGGAGGGTGTGGTTTTCGGGGGAGGGTGTGGTTTCCGGGGGAGGGTGTGGTTTCCGGGGGAGGGTGTGGTTTCCGGGGGAGGGTGAGGTTTCCGGGGGAGGGTGAGGTTTCCGGGGGAGGGTGAGGTTTCTGGGAGAAGGTGTGTTTTCAGGGGGAGGGTGTGGTTTCTGGGGTAGGGTGAGGTTTCTGGGAGGTGTGATTTCTGGGGGAGTTAGTGGTTTCTAGGGACAGGGGGTAGATTCTGGTGTACGGTGAGGTTTCTGGGGGTAGAGGGTGGTTTCTGAGGCAGGGTTCGGTTTCTGGGGTCAGGGATGTGGTTTCTGGGGGACGGTGTGGTTTCTGGGGGAGCGTGTGGTTTCTGGGGGAGTGTGTGGTTTCTTGGGAGTAGGGGGTGGTTTCTGGGGGAGGGTTCGGTTTCTTGGGTCAGGTTGTGGTTTCTGGGGGAGGGTGTGGTTTCTGGGGGAGGGTGTGGTTTCTGGGGGAGGGTGTGGTTTCTGGGGGAGGGGTGTTTTCTGTGGGAGGGTGTGGTTTCTGGGGGAGGGTGTGGTTTCTGGGGGAGGGTGTGGTTTCTGGGGGAGGGTGTGGTTTCTGGGGGAGGGTGTGGTTTCTGGGGGAGGGTGTGGTTTCTGAAGGAGGGTGTGGTTTCTGCGGGAGGGTGAAGTTTCTGGGGGAGGATGTGCTTTCTTGGGAAGGGAGTCGTTTCTGGGGGCGGGGGTGGTTTCTGTGGAAGAGTGTCGTTTCTGGGGGAGGATGTGGTTTCTGGGGGCTGTTTGTGGTTTCTGGGGGAGGGTGTGGTTTCTGGGGGAGGGTGTGGTCTCTGGGGCAGGGTGTGGTTTCTGGGGGTGGGTGTGGTTTCTGGGGGTGGGTGTGGTTTCTGGGGGTGGGTGTGGTTTCTGGGGGTGGGTGTGGTTTCTGGGGGTGGGTGTGGTTTCTGGGGGTGGGTGTGGTTTCTTGGGGAGGGTGTGGTTTCTGGGGGAGGGTGTGCTTTCTGGGGGAGGGTGTGCTTTCTGGGGGATGGGGTGGTTTCTGGGGGAGGGGGTGCTTTCTGGGGAAGAGTGTGGTTTCTGGGGGAGGGTGTGGTTTCTGGGGGAGGGTGTGGTTTCTGGTGGAGGGTGTGGTTTCTGGGAGAGGTTGTGGTTTCTGGGGGGGCGGTGGGGTTTCTGGGCGAGGGGGATGTTTCTGGGGAAGGGTGTGGTTTCTGTGGGGAGTGGATGGTTTCTTGGGGATGCTATTTCTGGGGGAGAGTGTGGTTTCTTGGGTAGCGTGAAGTTTCTGGGAGAAGGTGTGGTTTCTGGGGCAAGGTGGTGGTTTCTAGGGGCAGTGGTGCATTTTGGGGGACGGTGTGGTTTCTGGTGGTACGGGGTGTTTTCTGGGGGAGGGTTCCGTTTCTGGGGTCAGGGGTGTGTTTTCTGGAGGAGGGTGTGGTTTCTAGGGGAGGGTGAGTTGTCGGGGGGAGGGTGTGGTTTCTGGGGGAGGGTGTGGTTTCTGGGGGGAAGGTCTGGTTTCTGGGGCATGGGGTGGTTTCTGGGGGAGTGGTTGGTTTCTGTGAGAAGGTGTGATTTCGGTGGGAGGGTGTGGTTTCTGGGGGCCGGGTGTTGTTTTGGGGGTCAGGGTGTGTTTTCTGGGGGAGGGTGTGGTTTCTGGGAGAGGTTGTGGTTTCTGGGGGGAGGGGGTGGTTTATGGGGGAGGCTGCGGTTTTTGGGGGACGGTGTGGTTTCTGAGGGAGGCTGTGGTTTCTGTGGGCAGGGGGTGGTTTCTGGTGGCATGGGGTTGTTTCTGGGGGAGGGTTATGTTTATGGGGGCAGGGGGTGGTTTCTGGGGAGGGTGTGGTTTCCGGGGGTAGGGGCTGGTTTCTGGGGCCAGGATGTGATTTCTGGGGTAGGTGGTGGATTATGGGGGAGGGTGTGGTTTCTGGGGGAGGGTGTGGTTTCTGGGAGAGGGTGTGGTTTCTGGGAGAGGGTGTGGTTTCTGGTGGGAAGGGGTGGTTTCTGGGGGAGGCTGTGGTTTCTGGGGGAGGCTGTGGTTTCTGGGGGAGGGTGTGGTTGCTGGGGGAGGGTGTGGTTTCTGGGGAGGGTGTGGTTTCTGGAGGAGTGTGTGGTTCCTGGTGGGAAGGTGTCGTTTCTGGGGTAGGGTGAGGTTTCTGGGGGTGGGTGTGGTTTCTGGGGGTGGGTGTGGTTTCTGGGTAATGGTGTGGTTTCCGGGGGAGGGTGTGGTTTCCGGGGGAGGGTGTGGTTTTCGGGGGAGGGTGTGGTTTCCGGGGGAGGGTGTGGTTTCCGGGGGAGGGTGGGGTTTCTGGGAGAAGGTGTGTTTTCAGGGGGAGGGTGTGGTTTCTGGGGTAGGGTGAGGTTTCTGGGATGTGTGATTTCTGGGGGAGTTAGTGGTTTCTAGGGACAGGGGGTAGATTCTGGTGTACGGTGAGGTTTTTGGGGGTAGAGGGTGGTTTCTGAGCAGGGTTCGGTTTCTGGGGTCAGGGATGTGGTTTCTGGGGGACGGTGTGGTTTCTGGGGGAGCGTGTGGTTTCTGGGGGAGTGTGTGGTTTCTTGGGAGTAGGGGGTGGTTTCTGGGGGAGGGTTCGGTTTCTTGGGTCAGGTTGTGGTTTCTGGGGGAGGGTGTGGTTTCTGGGGGAGGGTGTGGTTTCTGGGGGAGGGGTGTTTTCTGTGGGAGGGTGTGGTTTCTGGGGCCAGGGTGTGGTTTCTGGGGGAGGGTGTGGTTTCTGGGGGAGGGTGTGGTTTCTGGGGGAGGGTGTGGTTTCTGGGGGAGGGTGTGGTTTCTGGGGGAGGGTGTGGTTTCTGGGGGAGGGTGTGGTTTCTGGGGGAGGGTGTGGTTTCTGGGGCAGGGTGTGGTTTCTGGGGGTGGGTGTGGTTTCTGGGGGTGGGTGTGGTTTCTGGGGGTGGGTGTGGTTTCTCAGGGTGGGTGTGGTTTCGTGGGGAGGGGGTGGTTTCTGGTGGCATGGGGTTGTTTCTGGGGGAGTGTGATGTTTATGGGGGCAGGGGGTGGTTTCCGTGGGTCGGGGCTGGTTTCTGGGGAAGGATGTGGTTTCTGGGGGAGGGTGTGGTTTCTGGGGGAGGGTGTGGTTTCTGGGGGAGAGTGCGTTTTCTGGGTAAAGGGGTGGTTTCTGGGGGAGGGTGTGGTTTCTGGGGGAGGGTGTGGTTTCTGGGGGAGGGTGTGGGTTCTGGGGGAGGGTGTGGTTTCTGGGGGAGGGTGTGGTTTCTGGGGCAGGGTGTGGTTTCTGGGGGAGAGTGTGGTTTCTGGCAGAGGGTGTGGTTTCTGGGGCCAGGATAGGGTTTTTGGGAAGGCCGTCATTTTTAGGGGACTGGGTGGATTCTGGGGGCAGTGGTTTGGTTTTGTGGGCAAGGCATGGTTTCTGGGGGAGGGTGTGGTTTCTGGGGGAGTGTGCGGTTTCTGGGGGAGGGTGTGGTTTCTGGGGGAGGGTGTGGTTTCTGGGGAGGGTGTGGTTTCTGGAGCAGTGTGTGGTTCCTGGTGGGAAGGTGTCGTTTCTGGGGTAGGGTGAGGTTTCTGGGGGTGGGTATGGTTTCGGGAGGGGGTGGGGGGTGGTTTCTCGGGGAGGATGTCGTTCATGGGGGAGGGTGTGGTTTCTGGGGGTGGGTGTGGTTTCTGGGTAATGGTGTGGTTTCCGGGGGAGGGTGTGGTTTCCGGGGGAGGGTGTGGTTTTCGGGGGAGGGTGTGGTTTCCGGGGGAGGGTGTGGTTTCCGGGGGAGGGTGTGGTTTCCGGGGGAGGGTGAGGTTTCCGGGGGAGGGTGAGGTTTCTGGGAGAAGGTGTGTTTTCAGGGGGAGGGTGTGGTTTCTGGGGTAGGGTGAGGTTTCTGGGAGGTGTGATTTCTGGGGGAGTTAGTGGTTTCTAGGGACAGGGGGTAGATTCTGGTGTACGGTGAGGTTTCTGGGGGTAGAGGGTGGTTTCTGAGGCAGGGTTCGGTTTCTGGGGTCAGGGATGTGGTTTCTGGGGGACGGTGTGGTTTCTGGGGGAGCGTGTGGTTTCTGGGGGAGTGTGTGGTTTCTTGGGAGTAGGGGGTGGTTTCTGGGGGAGGGTTCGGTTTCTTGGGTCAGGTTGTGGTTTCTGGGGGAGGGTGTGGTTTCTGGGGGAGGGTGTGGTTTCTGGGGGAGGGTGTGGTTTCTGGGGGAGGGGTGTTTTCTGTGGGAGGGTGTGGTTTCTGGGGGAGGGTGTGGTTTCTGGGGGAGGGTGTGGTTTCTGGGGGAGGGTGTGGTTTCTGGGGGAGGGTGTGGTTTCTGGGGGAGGGTGTGGTTTCTGAAGGAGGGTGTGGTTTCTGCGGGAGGGTGAAGTTTCTGGGGGAGGATGTGCTTTCTTGGGAAGGGAGTCGTTTCTGGGGGCGGGGGTGGTTTCTGTGGAAGAGTGTCGTTTCTGGGGGAGGATGTGGTTTCTGGGGGCTGTTTGTGGTTTCTGGGGGAGGGTGTGGTTTCTGGGGGAGGGTGTGGTCTCTGGGGCAGGGTGTGGTTTCTGGGGGTGGGTGTGGTTTCTGGGGGTGGGTGTGGTTTCTGGGGGTGGGTGTGGTTTCTGGGGGTGGGTGTGGTTTCTGGGGGTGGGTGTGGTTTCTGGGGGTGGGTGTGGTTTCTTGGGGAGGGTGTGGTTTCTGGGGGAGGGTGTGCTTTCTGGGGGAGGGTGTGCTTTCTGGGGGATGGGGTGGTTTCTGGGGGAGGGGGTGCTTTCTGGGGAAGAGTGTGGTTTCTGGGGGAGGGTGTGGTTTCTGGTGGAGGGTGTGGTTTCTGGGAGAGGTTGTGGTTTCTGGGGGGGCGGTGGGGTTTCTGGGCGAGGGGGATGTTTCTGGGGAAGGGTGTGGTTTCTGTGGGGAGTGGATGGTTTCTTGGGGATGCTATTTCTGGGGGAGAGTGTGGTTTCTTGGGTAGCGTGAAGTTTCTGGGAGAAGGTGTGGTTTCTGGGGCAAGGTGGTGGTTTCTAGGGGCAGTGGTGCATTTTGGGGGACGGTGTGGTTTCTGGTGGTACGGGGTGTTTTCTGGGGGAGGGTTCCGTTTCTGGGGTCAGGGGTGTGTTTTCTGGAGGAGGGTGTGGTTTCTAGGGGAGGGTGAGTTGTCGGGGGGAGGGTGTGGTTTCTGGGGGAGGGTGTGGTTTCTGGGGGAAGGTCTGGTTTCTGGGGCATGGGGTGGTTTCTGGGGGAGTGGTTGGTTTCTGTGAGAAGGTGTGATTTCGGTGGGAGGGTGTGGTTTCTGGGGGCCGGGTGTTGTTTTGGGGGTCAGGGTGTGTTTTCTGGGGGAGGGTGTGGTTTCTGGGAGAGGTTGTGGTTTCTGGGGGGAGGGGGTGGTTTATGGGGGAGGCTGCGGTTTTTGGGGGACGGTGTGGTTTCTGAGGGAGGCTGTGGTTTCTGTGGGCAGGGGGTGGTTTCTGGTGGCATGGGGTTGTTTCTGGGGGAGGGTTATGTTTATGGGGGCAGGGGGTGGTTTCTGGGGAGGGTGTGGTTTCCGGGGGTAGGGGCTGGTTTCTGGGGCCAGGATGTGATTTCTGGGGTAGGTGGTGGATTATGGGGGAGGGTGTGGTTTCTGGGGGAGGGTGTGGTTTCTGGGAGAGGGTGTGGTTTCTGGGAGAGGGTGTGGTTTCTGGTGGGAAGGGGTGGTTTCTGGGGGAGGCTGTGGTTTCTGGGGGAGGCTGTGGTTTCTGGGGGAGGGTGTGGTTTCTGGGGGAGGGTGTGGTTTCTGGGGGAGGGTGTGGTTTCTGGGGGCAGGGTGTGGTTTCTGGGGGAGGCTGTGGTTTCTGGGGGAGGCTGTGGTTTCTGTGGAAGAGTGGGGTTTCTGGGGGAGGGTGTGGTTTGTTGGGGAGGGTGTGGTTTCTGGGGGATGGGGGTGGTTTCTGGGGGAAGGTGAGGTTTCTGGGGCAGGGTATGGTTTCTCGGGGAAGAGGGTGGTTTTTGGGGGAGGGCGTGGTTTCTGAGGGCGGTTGTGTCTTCTGGGGGTGGGGGTGGTTTCTGGGGGAAGGTGTAGTTTCTGGTGGAGTGTATGGTTTCTGGGGATGGGTATGGTTTCTGGGGGTGAGTGTGGTTTCTGGGGGAGTGTGTGGTTTCTGGGGATGGGTGTGGTTTCTGGGGCCAGAATAGGGTTTCTGGGGGAGGCGGTCGTTTATAGGGGAGGGTGTGGTTTCTGGTGGGAGGGTGTCATTTCTGGGGGCGGGTGTGGTTTCTCGGGGAGGGTGAGTTTTCTCGGGGAGGGTGTGGTTTCTGGGGGAGGGTGTGGTTTCTGGTGGGAGAGTGTCATTTCTGGGGGTGGGTGTGGTTTCTGGGGGAGGGTGTGTTTTCTCGGGGAGGGTGTGGTTTCTGGGGGAGGGTGTGGTTTCTGGGGGAGGGTGTGGTTTCTGGGGGAGGGTGTGGTTTCTGGGGAGGGTGTGGTTTCGGGAGGGGGGGGGTGGTTTCTCGGGGAGGATGTCGTTTATGGGGGAGGGTGTGGTTTCCGGGGGAGGGTGTGGTTTCTGGGAGGTGTGATTTCTGGGGGAGTTAGTGGTTTCTAGGGACAGGGGGTAGATTCTGGTGTACGGTGAGGTTTCTGGGGTCAGGGATGTGGTTTCTGGGGGACAGTGTGGTTTCTGGGGGAGGGGTGTTTTCTGGGGGAGGGGTGTTTTCTGGGGGAGGGTGTGGTTTCTGGGGGAGGGTGTGGTTTCTGGGGGAGGGTGTGGTTTCTGGGGGAGGGGTGTTTTCTGGGTGAGGGGTGTTTTCTGGGGGAGGGGTGTTTTCTGGGGGAGGGGTGTTTTCTGGGACCAGGGTGTGGTTTCTGGGGGTGGGTGTGGTTTCTGGGGGTGGGTGTGGTTTCTGCGGGTGGGTGTGGTTTCTGGGGGTGGGTGTGGTTTCTGGGGAAGAGTGTGGTTTCTGGGGGAGGGTGTGGTTTCTGGGGGAGGGTGTGGTTTCTGGTGGAGAGTGTGGTTTCTGGGAGAGGGTGTGGTTTCTGGGGGGGCGGTGAGGTTTCTGGGCGAGGGGGATGTTTCTGGGGAAGGGTGTGGTTTCTGTGGGGAGGGGATGGTTTCTTGGGGATGCTATTTCTGGGGGAGAGTGTGGTTTCTTGGGTAGCGTGAAGTTTCTGGGAGAAGGTGTGGTTTCTGGGGCAAGGTGGTGGTTTCTAGGGGCAGGGGTGCATTTTGGGGGACGGTGTGGTTTCTGGCGGTACAGGGTGGTTTCTGGGGGAAAGTTCCGTTTCTGGGGTCAGGGGTGTGTTTTCTGGAGGAGGGTGTGGTTTCTAGGGGAGGGTGAGTTGTCGGGGGGAGGGTGTGGTTTCTGGGGGAGGGTGTGGTTTCTGGGGGAAGGTCTGGTTTCTGGGGGAGGGTGTGGTTTCTGGGGGAGGCTGTAGTTTCTGGGGGAGGGTGTGCTTTCTGGGGGAGGGTGTGCTTTCTGTGGGAGGGTGTGCTTTCTGGGGGACGGTGTGTTTTCTGGGGTCGGGTGAGTTGTCTAGGAGAAGGTGTGGTTTCTGGGGGAGGGTGTTGTTTCTGGGGGAGGGTGTGTTTTCTGGGGAGGGTGTGGTTTCTGGGGGAGGGTGTGGATTCTGGGAGAGGGTGTGATTTCAGGGGGGAGGGGGTGGTTTCTGGTGGTAAGTGTTGGTTTCTGGGGGAGGCTGTGGTTTTTGGGGGTGGGTGTTATTTCTGGGGGAGGGTGTGGTTTCTGTGGGCAGGTTGTGGTTTCTGTGGGCAGGGGGTGGTTTCTGGTGGCATGGGGTTGTTTCTGGGGGAGTGTGATGTTTATGGGGGCAGGGGGTGGTTTCTGGGGAGGGTGTGGTTTCCGTGGGTCGGGGCTGGTTTCTGGGGAAGGATGTGGTTTCTGGGGGAGGGTGTGGTTTCTGGGGGAGGGTGTGGTTTCTGGGGGAGAGTGCGTTTTCTGGGTAAAGGGGTGGTTTCTGGGGGAGGGTGTGGTTTCTGGGGGAGGGTGTGGTTTCTGGGGGAGGGTGTGGTTTCTGGGGCAGGGTGTGGTTTCTGGGGGAGAGTGTGGTTTCTGGCAGAGGGTGTGGTTTCTGGGGCCAGGATAGGGTTTTTGGGAAGGCCGTCATTTTTAGGGGACTGGGTGGATTCTGGGGGCAGTGGTTTGGTTTTGTGGGCAAGGCATGGTTTCTGGGGGAGGGTGTGGTTTCTGGGGGAGTGTGCGGTTTCTGGGGGAGGGTGTGGTTTCTGGGGGAGGGTGTGGTTTCTGGGGAGGGTGTGGTTTCTGGAGGAGTGTGTGGTTCCTGGTGGGAAGGTGTCGTTTCTGGGGTAGGGTGAGGTTTCTGGGGGTGGGTATGGTTTTGGGAGGGGGGGGGGGGTGGTTTCTCGGGGAGGATGTCGTTCATGGGGGAGGGTGTGGTTTCTGGGGGTGGGTGTGGTTTCTGGGTAATGGTGTGGTTTCCGGGGGAGGGTGTGGTTTCCGGGGGAGGGTGTGGTTTCCGGGGGAGGGTGTGGTTTCCGGGGGAGGGTGTGGTTTCCGGGGGAGGGTGTGGTTTCCGGGGGAGGGTGTGGTTTCCGGGGGAGGGTGTGGTTTCCGGGGGAGGGTGAGGTTTCTGGGAGAAGGTGTGTTTTCAGGGGGAGGGTGTGGTTTCTGGGGTAGGGTGAGGTTTCTGGGAGGTGTGATTTCTGGGGGAGTTAGTGGTTTCTAGGGACAGGGGGTAGATTCTGGTGTACGGTGAGGTTTCTGGGGGGAGAGGGTGGTTTCTGAGGCAGGGTTCGGTTTCTGGGGTCAGGGATGTGGTTTCTGGGGGACGGTGTGGTTTCTGGGGGAGCGTGTGGTTTCTGGGGGAGTGTGTGGTTTCTTGGGAGTAGGGGGTGGTTTCTGGGGGAGGGTTCGGTTTCTTGGGTCAGGTTGTGGTTTCTGGGGGAGGGTGTGGTTTCTGGGGGAGGGTGTGATTTCTGGGGGAGGGGTGTTTTCTGTGGGAGGGTGTGGTTTCTGGGGCCAGGGTGTGGTTTCTGGGGGAGGGTGTGGTTTCTGGGGGTGGGTGTGGTTTCTGGGGGAGGGTGTGGTTTCTGAAGGAGGGTGTGGTTTCTGCGGGAGGGTGAAGTTTCTGGGGGAGGATGTGCTTTCTTGGGAAGGGAGTCGTTTCTGGGGGCGGGGGTGGTTTCTGTGGAAGAGTGTCGTTTCTGGGGGAGGATGTGGTTTCTGGGGGCTGTTTGTGGTTTCTGGGGGAGGGTGTGGTTTCTGGGGGAGGGTGTGGTCTCTGGGGCAGGGTGTGGTTTCTGGGGGTGGGTGTGGTTTCTGGGGGAGGGTGTGGTTTCTGGGGGTGGGTGTGGTTTCTGGGGGTGGGTGTGGTTTCTGGGTGTGGGTGTGGTTTCTGGGGGTGGGTGTGGTTTCTCGGGGTGGGTGTGGTTTCTCAGGGTGGGTGTGGTTTCTTGGGGAGGGGGTGGTTTCTGGTGGCATGGGGTTGTTTCTGGGGGAGTGTGATGTTTATGGGGGCAGGGGGTGGTTTCTTGGGAGGGTGTGGTTTCCGTGGGTCGGGGCTGGTTTCTGGGGAAGGATGTGGTTTCTGGGGGAGGGTGTGGTTTCTGGGGGAGGGTGTGGTTTCTGGGGGAGAGTGCGTTTTCTGGGTAAAGGGGTGGTTTCTGGGGGAGGGTGTGGTTTCTGGGGGAGGGTGTGGTTTCTGGGGGAGGGTGTGGTTTCTGGGGCAGGGTGTGGTTTCTGGGGGAGAGTGTGGTTTCTGGCAGAGGGTGTGGTTTCTGGGGCCAGGATAGGGTTTTTGGGAAGGCCGTCATTTTTAGGGGACTGGGTGGATTCTGGGGGCAGTGGTTTGGTTTTGTGGGCAAGGCATGGTTTCTGGGAGAGGGTGTGGTTTCTGGGGGAGTGTGCGGTTTCTGGGGGAGGGTGTGGTTTCTGGGGGAGGGTGTGGTTTCTGGGGAGGGTGTGGTTTCTGGAGGAGTGTGTGGTTCCTGGTGGGAAGGTGTCGTTTCTGGGGTAGGGTGAGGTTTCTGGGGGTGGGTGTGGTTTCTGGGTAATGGTGTGGTTTTCGGGGGAGGGTGTGGTTTTCGGGGGAGGGTGTGGTTTTCGGGGGAGGGTGTGGTTTCCGGGGGAGGGTGTGGTTTCCGGGGGAGGGTGAGGTTTCTGGGAGAAGGTGTGTTTTCAGGGGGAGGGTGTGGTTTCTGGGGTAGGGTGAGGTTTCTGGGAGGTGTGATTTCTGGGGGAGTTAGTGGTTTCTAGGGACAGGGTGTAGATTCTGGTGTACGGTGAGGTTTTTGGGGGTAGAGGGTGGTTTCTGAGCAGGGTTCGGTTTCTGGGGTCAGGGATGTGGTTTCTGGGGGACGGTGTGGTTTCTGGGGGAGCGTGTGGTTTCTGGGGGAGTGTGTGGTTTCTTGGGAGTAGGGGGTGGTTTCTGGGGGAGGGTTCGGTTTCTTGGGTCAGGTTGTGGTTTCTGGGGGAGGGTGTGGTTTCTGGGGGAGGGTGTGGTTTCTGGGGGAGGGGTGTTTTCTGTGGGAGGGTGTGTTTTCTGGGGCCAGGGTGTGGTTTCTGGGGGAGGGTGTGGTTTCTGGGGGAGGGTGTGGTTTCTGGGGGAGGGTGTGGTTTCTGGGGGAGGGTGTGGTTTCTGGGGGAGGGTGTGGTCTCTGGGGCAGGGTGTGGTTTCTGGGGGTGGGTGTGGTTTCTGGGGGTGGGTGTGGTTTCTGGGGGTGGGTGTGGTTTCTCAGGGTGGGTGTGGTTTCGTGGGGAGGGGGTGGTTTCTGGTGGCATGGGGTTGTTTCTGGGGGAGTGTGATGTTTATGGGGGCAGGGGGTGGTTTCCGTGGGTCGGGGCTGGTTTCTGGGGAAGGATGTGGTTTCTGGGGGAGGGTGTGGTTTCTGGGGGAGGGTGTGGTTTCTGGGGGAGAGTGCGTTTTCTGGGTAAAGGGGTGGTTTCTGGGGGAGGGTGTGGTTTCAGGGGGAGGGTGTGGGTCCTGGGGGAGGGTGTGGGTTCTGGGGGAGGGTGTGGTTTCTGGGGGAGGGTGTGGTTTCTGGGGCAGGGTGTGGTTTCTGGGGGAGAGTGTGGTTTCTGGCAGAGGGTGTGGTTTCTGGGGCCAGGATAGGGTTTTTGGGAAGGCCGTCATTTTTAGGGGACTGGGTGGATTCTGGGGGCAGTGGTTTGGTTTTGTGGGCAAGGCATGGTTTCTGGGGGAGGGTGTGGTTTCTGGGGGAGTGTGCGGTTTCTGGGGGAGGGTGTGGTTTCTGGGGGAGGGTGTGGTTTCTGGGGAGGGTGTGGTTTCTGGGGGAGGGTGTGGTTTCTGGGGGAGGGTGTGGTTTCTGGGGGAGGGTGTGGTTTCTGGAGGAGTGTGTGGTTCCTGGTGGGAAGGTGTCGTTTCTGGGGTAGGGTGAGGTTTCTGGGGGTGGGTATGATTTCGGGAGGGGGGGGGGTGATTTCTCGGGGAGGATGTCGTTTATGGGGGAGGGTGTGGTTTCTGGGGGTGGGTGTGGTTTCTGGGTAATGGTGTGGTTTCTGGGTAATGGTGTGGTTTCCGGGGGAGGGTATGGATTCCGGGGGCGGGTGTGGTTTCCGGGGGAGGGTGTGGTTTCCGGGGGAGGGTGTGGTTTCCGGGGGAGGGTGTGGATTCCGGGGGAGGGTGAGGTTTCTGGGAGAAGGTGTGTTTTCTGGGGGAGGGTGTGGTTTCTGGGGTAGGGTGAGATTTCTGGAAGGTGTGATTTCTGGGGGAGTTAGTGGTTTCTAGGGACAGGGGGTAGATTCTGGTGTACGGTGAGGTTTCTGGGGGTAGAGGGTGGTTTCTGAGGCAGGGTTCGGTTTCTGGGGTCAGGGATGTGGTTTCTGGGGGACGGTGTGGTTTCTGGGGGAGCGTTTGGTTTCTCGGGGAGTGTGTGGTTTTTTGGGAGTAGGGTGTGGTTTCTGGGGGAGGGTGTGGTTTCTGGGGGAGGGTGTGGTTTCTGGGGGAGGGTGTGGTTTCTGGGGGAGGGTGTGGTTTCTGAAGGAGGGTGTGGTTTCTGCGGGAGGATGTGGTTTCTGGGGGCTGTTTGTGGTTTCTGGGGGAGGGTGTGGTTTCTGGGGGAGGGTGTGGTTTCTGGGGGAGGGTGTGGTTTCTGGGGCAGGTTGTGGTTTCTGGGGGTGGGTGTGGTTTCTGGGGGTGGGTGTGGTTTCTGGGGGTGGGTGTGGTTTCTGGGGGTGGGTGTGGTTTCTGGGGGTGGGTGTGGTTTCTCGGGGTGGGTGTGCTTTCTCGGGGAGGGTGTGGTTTCTGGGGGAGGGTGTGCTTTCTGGGGGAGGGGGTGCTTTCTGGGGGATGGGGTGGTTTCTGGGGGAGGGGGTGCTTTCTGGGGAAGAGTGTGGTTTCTGGGCGAGGGGGATGTTTCTGGGGCAGGTTGTGGTTTCTGGGGGTGGGTGTGGTTTCTGGGGGAGGGTATGGTTTCTGGGGGTGAGTGTCGTTTCTGGGGGAGGGGGTGCTTTCTCGGGGAGGATGTCGTTTCTGGGGGAGTGTGTGGTTTCTGGATATGGGTGTGGTTTCTGGGGCCATAATAGGGTTTCTGGGGGAGGCGGTCGTTTATAGGGGAGGGTGTGGTTTCTGGTGGGTGGGTGTCATTTCTGGGGGCGGGTGTGGTTTCTCGGGGAGGGTGTGGTTTCTGGGGGAGGGTGTGGTTTCTGGTGGGAGAGTGTCATTTCTGGGCGTGGGTGTGGTTTCTGGGGGAGGGTGTGTTTTCTGGGGGAGGATGTAGTTTCTGGGGGAGGGTGTGGTTACTGGGGGAGGGTGTGGTTTCTGGGGGAGGGTGTGGTTTCTGGGGGAGGGTGTAGTTTCTGGGGGAGGGTGTGGTTTCTGGGGGAGGGTGTGGTTTCTGGGGGAGGGTGTGGTTTCTGGGGGAGGGTGTGGTTTCTGGGGGAGGGTGTGGTTTCTGGGGGAGGGTGTGGTTTCTGGGGGAGGGTGTGGTTTCTGGGGGAGGGTGTGGTTTCTGGGGAAGGTGTGGTTTCTGGAGGAGTGTGTGGTTCCTGGTGGGAAGGTGTCGTTTCTGGGGTAGGGTGAGGTTTCTGGGGGTGGGTATGGTTTCAGGGAGGGGGGGGGGGTGCTTTCTCGGGGAGGATGTCATTTATGGGGGAGGGTGTGGTTTCTGGGGGAGGGTGTGGTTTCTGGGGAGGGTGTGGTTTCTGGAGGAGTGTGTGGTTCCTGGTGGGAAGGTGTCGTTTCTGGGGTAGGGTGAGGTTTCTGGGGGTGGGTATGGTTTCGGGAGGGGGGGGGGTGGTTTCTCGGGGAGGATGTCATTTATGGGGGAGGGTGTGGTTTCTGGGGGTGGGTGTGGTTTCTGGGAAATGGTGTGGTTTCCGGGGGAGGGTGTGGTTTCCGGGGGAGGGTGTGGTTTCCGGGGGAGGGTGTGGATTCCGGGGGAGGGTCAGGTTTCTGGGAGGTGTGATTTCTGGGGGAGTTAGTGGTTTCTAGGGACAGGGGGTAGATTCTGGTGTACGGTGAGGTTTCTGGGGGTAGAGGGTGGTTTCTGAGGCAGGGATCGGTTTCTGGGGTCAGGGATGTGGTTTCTGGGGGACGGTGTGGTTTCTAGGGAAGTGTGTGGTTTCTGGGGGAGTGTGTGGTTTCTGGGGGAGTGTGTGGTTTTTTGGAGTAGGGGGTGGTTTCTGGGGTCGGGTTCGGTTTCTGGGGTCAGGTTGTGGTTTCTGGGGGAGTGTGTGTTTTCTGGGGGAGGGTGTGGTTTCTAGGGGAGGGTGTGGTTTCTGGGGGAGGGTGTGGTTTCTGGGAGAAGGTGTGTTTTCTGGGGGAGGGTGTGGTTTCTGGGGAAGGGGCGAATTATGGGGCAGGGGATGGTTTCTGGGGGTGGGTGTGGTTTCTGGGGAATGGTGTGGTTTCTGGGGGTGGGTGTAGTTTCTGGGCAAGTGTGTGGTTTCTGGGGGAGGGTGTGGTTTCTGGAGAATGAGTGAATTTTGCGGGCAGGGGATGGTTTCTGGGGGTGGGTGTGGTTTCTGGGGGAGGAGTGGTTATTGGGGGAAGGGCGTGCTTTTTGGGGGAGGGGGTGGTTTCTGGGGGTGGTTGTGTCTTCTGGGGTTGGGGGTTGCTTCTGGGGGAAGGTGTAGTTTCTGGGGGAGTGTGTGGTTTCTGGGGAAGGGTGTGGTTTCTGGGGGTGAGTGCGTTTTCTGGGGGAGGGGGTGGTTTCTCGGGGAGGATGTCATTTCTGGGGGTGTGTGTGGTTTCTGGGGCCAGGATAGGGTTTCTGGGGGCGGCAGTCGTTTTTAGGGGATGGTGTGGTTTCTGGTAGGAGGGTTTCGTTTCTGGGGGAAGGTGTGGTTTCTGGGGGTGGGTGTGGTTTCTGGGGGAGGGGGTGTTTTCTCGGGGAGGATGACGTTTATGGGGGAGGGTGTGGTTTCTGGGGGAGGGTGTACTTTCTGTGGGAGGGTGTGCTTTCTGGGGGAGGGTGTGGTTTCTTGGCGAGTGTGTGTTTTCTGGGGGAGGCTGTGGTTTCTGGGGGAGGCTGTGGTTTCTGGGGGAGGCTGTGGTTTCTGGGGGAGGCTGTGGTTTCTGGGGGAGGGTGTGCTTTCTGGGGGAGGGTGTACTTTCTGTGGGAGGGTGTGGTTTCTGGGGGACGGTGTGGTTTCTGGGGAATGGTGTGTTTTCTGGGGGAGGGTGTGGTTTCTGGGCTGTGTGTGTTTTCTGGGGGAGGATGTGGTTTCTGGGGGAGGCTGTGGTTTCTGGGGGAGGGTGTGCTTTCTGGGGGAGGGTGTGCTTTCTGGGGGAGGGTGTGCTTCTGGGGGAGGATGTACTTTCTGTGGGAGGGTGTGCTTTCTGGGGGACGGTGTGTTTTCTGGGGTCGGGTGAGTTGTCTAGGAGAAGGTGTGTTTTCTGGGGGAGGGTGTTGTTTCTGGGGGAGGGTGTGTTTTCTGGGAGAGGGTGTGATTTCCGGGTGGAGGGGGTGGTTTCTGGTGGTAAGTGGTGGTTTCTGGGGGAGGCTGTGGTTTTTGGGGGTGGGTGTAGTTTCTGGGGGAGGGTGTGGTTTCTGTGGGCATGGGGTGGTTTCTGGTGGCATGGGGTTGTTTCTGGGGGAGTGTGATGTTTATGGGGGCCGGGGGTGGTTTCTGGGGAGGGTGTGGTTTCCGTGGGTCGCGGCTGGTTTCTGGGGAAGGATGTGGTTTCTGGGGCCAGGGTGTGGTTTCTGGGGGAGGGTGTGGTTTCTGGGGGAGGGTGTGGTTTCTGGGGGAGGGTGTGGTTTCTTGGGGGAGAGTGTGGTTTCTGGGGGAGGGTGCGTTTTCTGGATAAAGGGTGGTTTCTGGGGGAGGGTGTGGTTTCTGGGGGAGGGTGTGGTTTCTGGGGGAGGGTGTGGTTTCTGGGGGAGGGTGTGGTTTCTGGAGGAGTGTGTGGTTCCTGGTGGGAAGGTGTCGTTTCTGGGGTAGGGTGAGGTTTCTGGGGGTGGGTATGGTTTCGGGAGGGGGGGGGGGTGATTTCTCGGGGATGATGTCGTTTATGGGGGAGGGTGTGGTTTCTGGGGGTGGGTGTGGTTTCTGGGTAATGGTGTGGTTTCCGGGGGAGGGTATGGTTTCCGGGGGAGGGTGTGGTTTCCGGGGGAGGGTGTGGTTTCCGGGGGAGGGTGTGGTTTCCGGGGGAGGGTGAGGTTTCTGGGAGAAGGTGTGTTTTCTGGGGGAGGGTGTGGTTTCTGGGGTAGGGTGTGGTTTCCGGGGGAGGGTGTGGTTTCCGGGGGAGGGTGTGGTTTCCGGGGGAGGGTGTGGTTTCCGGGGGAGGGTGAGGTTTCTGGGAGAAGGTGTGTTTTCTGGGGGAGGGTGTGGTTTCTGGGGTAGGGTGAGGTTTCTGGGAGGTGTGATTTCTGGGGCAGTTAGTGGTTTCTAGGGACAGGGGGTAGATTCTGGTGTACGGTGAGGTTTCTGGGGGTAGAGGGTGGTTTCTGAGGCAGGGTTCGGTTTCTGGGGTCAGGGATGTGGTTTCTGGGGGACGGTGTGGTTTCTGGGGGAGCATTTGGTTTCTGGGGGTGTGTGTGGTTTTTTGGGAGTAGGGGGTGGTTTCTGGGGGAGGGTTCGGTTTCTGGGGTCAGGTTGTGGTTTCTGGGAGAGGGTGTGGTTTCTGGGGGAGGGTGTGGTTTCTGGGGGAGGGGTGTTTTCTGTGGGAGGGTGTGGTTTCTGGGGCCAGGGTGTGCTTTCTGGGGAGGGTGTGGTTTCTGGGGGAGGGTGTGGTTTCTGGGGGAGGGTGTGGTTTCTGAAGGAGGGTGTGGTTTCTGCGGGAGGGTGAAGTTTCTGGGGGAGGATGTGCTTTCTTGGGAAGGGAGTCGTTTCTGGGGGCGGGGGTGGTTTCTGTGGAAGAGTGTCGTTTCTGGGGGAGGATGTGGTTTCTGGGGGCTGTTTGTGGTTTCTGGGGGAGGGTGTGGTTTCTGGGGGAGGGTGTGGTTTCTGGGGGAGGGTGTGGTCTCTGGGGCAGGGTGTGGTTTCTGGGGGTGGGGGTGGTTTCTGGGGGTGGGTGTGGTTTCTGGGGTGGGTGTGGTTTCTGGGGGTGGGTGTGGTTTCTGTGGGAGGGTGTGGTTTCTGTGGGAGGGTGGTGGTTTCTCGGGGTGGGTGTGGTTTCTCGGGGTGGGTGTGCTTTCTTGGGGAGGGTGTGGTTTCTGGGGAAGAGTGTGGTTTCTGTGGGAGGGTGTGGTTTCTGGTGGAGAGTGTGGTTTCTGGGAGAGGGTGTGGTTTCTGGGGGGGCGGTGAGGTTTCTGGGCGAGGCGGATGTTTCTGGGGAAGGGTGTGGTTTCTGTGGGGAGGGGATGGTTTCTTGGGGATGCTATTTCTGGGGGAGAGTGTGGTTTCTTGGGTAGCGTGAAGTTTCTGGGAGATGGTGTGGTTTCTGGGGCAAGGTGGTGGTTTCTAGGGGCAGGGGTGCATTTTGGGGGACGGTGTGGTTTCTGGCGGTACGGGGTGGTTTCTGGGGGAGGGTTCCGTTTCGGGGGTCAGGGGTGTGTTTTCTGGAGGAGGGTGTGGTTTCTGGGGGAGGGGCGAATTATGGGGGCAGGGGATGGTTTCTGGGGGTGGGTGTGTTTTCTGGGGGAGGGGGTGGTTTCTGGGGAAGGGTGTTGTTTCTGAGGGTGAGTGTGGTTTCTGGGGGAGGGGGTGGTTTCTCGGGGAGGATGTCATTTCTGGGGGTGAGTGTGGTTTCTGGGGCCAGGATAGGGTTTCTGGGGGAGGCGGTCGTTTTAGGGGAGGGTGTGGTTTCTGGTAGGAGAGTTTCGTTTCTGGGGGAGGGTGTGGTTTCTGGGGGTGGGTGTGGTTTCTGGGGGAGGGGGTGTTTTCTCGGGGAGGTTGACATTTATGGGGGTGGGTGTGGTTTCTAGGGGAGGGTGTGGTTTCTGGGGGAGGGTGCGGCTTCTGGGGGAGGGTGTGGTTTCTGGGGGAGGGTGTGGTTTCTGGGGGAGGGTGTGGTTTCTGGGGGAGGGTGTGTTTTCTGGGGGAGGGTGTGGTTTCTGGGGGAGGGTGTGGTTTCTGGGGGAGGATGTGGTTTCTGGGGAAAGGGGCTGCTTTCTAGGGGCAGGGTGTGGATTCTGGTGTACGTTGAGGTTTCTGGGGGTAGGGGGTGATTTCTAGGGGAGGGCTCGTTTTCTGGGGTCAGGGGTGTGGTTTCTGGGGGAGGGTGTGGTTTCTGGGGGAGGGTGTGGTTTCTGGAGAATGGGTGAATTTTGGGGGCAGGGGATGGTTTCTGGGGTGGGTGTGGTTTCTGGGGGTGGAGTGGTTTTTGGGGGAAGGCCGTGGTTTTCTGGGGGTGGTTGTGTCTTCTGGGGTTGGGGGTTGTTTCTGGGGGAAGGTGTAGTTTCTGGGGGAGTGTGTGGTTTCTGGGGATGGGTGTGGTTTCTGGGGGAGGATGTGGTTTCTGGGGGAGGATGTCATTGCTGGGGGAGTGTGTGGTTTCTGGGGGAGTGTGTTGTTTCTGGGGATGGGTGTGGTTTCTGGGGGAGGCGGTGGTTTCTCGGGGAGGATGTCATTTCTGGGGGAGTGTGTGGTTTCTGGGGGAGTGTGTTGTTTCTGGGGGTGGGTGTGGTTTCTGGGGGAGGCGGTTGTTTTTAGGGTAGGGTGTGGTTTCTGATAGGAGGGTGTCGTTTCTGGGGGTGGGTGTGGTTTCTGGGGGTCGGCGTGGTTTCTGGGGAGGGGGTGTTTTCTCGGGGAGGATGTCGTTTATGGGGGAGGGTGTGGTTTCTGGGGGAGGTGTGATTTCTGGCGAATGGTGTGGTTTCTGGGGGTGGGTGTGGTTTCTGGGGCTGGGTGTGGTTTCTGGGGCTGGGTGTGGTTTCTGGGGCTGGGTGTGGTTTCTGGGGGTGGGGGTGGTTTCGCGTGGTTTCTGGGGGTGGGGGTGGTTTCTGGGGGAGGGTGTGGTTTCTGGGGGTGTGTGGTTTCTGGGGGTGGGTGTGGTTTCTGGGGGTGGGTGTGGTTTCTGGGGAGGGTGTGGTTTCTGGGGGTTGGTGTGTTTTCTGGGGGAGGGTGTGGTTACTGTGGGACGGTGTGGTTTCTGGGAGAGGGTGTGGTTTTTGGTGGAGGATGTGGTTTCTGGGGAAGGGGCGAATTATGGGGGCAGGGGATGGTTTCTGGGGGTGGGTGTGTTTTCTGGGGGATGGGTGGTTTTTGGGGAAAGGGCGTGGTTTCTGGGGGAGGGGGTGGTTTCTCGGGGAGGATGTCATTTCTGGGGGTGAGTGTGGTTTCTGGGGCCAGGATAGGGTTTCTGGGGGAGGCGGTCGTTTTTAGGGGAGGGTGTGGTTTCTGGTAGGAGGGTTTCGTTTCTGGGGGAGGGTGTGGTTTCTGGGGGTGGGTGTGGTTTCTGGGGGAGGGGGTGTTTTCTCGGGGAGGATGACGTTTATGGGGGAGGGTGTGGTTTCTGGGGGAGGGTGTACTTTCTGTGGGAGGGTGTACTTTCTGTGGGAGGGTGTGCTTTCTGGGGGACGGTGTGGTTTCTGGGGAATGGTGTGTTTTCTGGGGGAGGGTGTGGTTTCTGGGCTGTGTGTGTTTTCTGGGGGAGGGTGTGGTTTCTGGGGGAGGCTGTAGTTTCTGGGGGAGGGTGTGCTTTCTGGGGGAGGGTGTGCTTTCTGTGGGAGGGTGTGCTTTCTGGGGGACGGTGTGTTTTTCTGGGGTCGGGTGAGTTGTCTAGGAGAAGGTGTGGTTTCTGGGGGAGGGTGTTGTTTCTGGGGGAGGGTGTGTTTTCTGGGGAGGGTGTGGTTTCTGGGGGAGGGTGTGGATTCTGGGAGAGGGTGTGATTTCAGGGGGGAGGGGGTGGTTTCTGGTGGTAAGTGTTGGTTTCTGGGGGAGGCTGTGGTTTTTGGGGGTGGGTGTTATTTCTGGGGGAGGGTGTGGTTTCTGTGGGCAGGTTGTGGTTTCTGTGGGCAGGGGGTGGTTTCTGGTGGCATGGGGTTGTTTCTGGGGGAGTGTGATGTTTATGGGGGCAGGGGGTGGTTTCTGGGGGAGGGTGTGGTTTCCGTGGGTCGGGGCTGGTTTCTGGGGAAGGATGTGGTTTCTGGGGGAGGGTGTGGTTTCTGGGGGAGGGTGTGGTTTCTGGGGGAGAGTGCGTTTTCTGGGTAAAGGGGTGGTTTCTGGGGGAGGGTGTGGTTTCTGGGGGAGGGTGTGGTTTCTGGGGGAGGGTGTGGTTTCTGGGGGAGGGTGTGGTTTCTGGGGCAGGGTGTGGTTTCTGGGGGAGAGTGTGGTTTCTGGCAGAGGGTGTGGTTTCTGGGGCCAGGATAGGGTTTTTGGGAAGGCCGTCATTTTTAGGGGACTGGGTGGATTCTGGGGGCAGTGGTTTGGTTTTGTGGGCAAGGCATGGTTTCTGGGGGAGGGTGTGGTTTCTGGGGGAGTGTGCGGTTTCTGGGGGAGGGTGTGGTTTCTGGGGGAGGGTGTGGTTTCTGGGGAGGGTGTGGTTTCTGGAGGAGTGTGTGGTTCCTGGTGGGAAGGTGTCGTTTCTGGGGTAGGGTGAGGTTTCTGGGGGTGGGTATGGTTTTGGGAGGGGGGGGGGGTGGTTTCTCGGGGAGGATGTCGTTCATGGGGGAGGGTGTGGTTTCTGGGGGTGGGTGTGGTTTCTGGGTAATGGTGTGGTTTCCGGGGGAGGGTGTGGTTTCCGGGGGGAGGGTGGTTTCCGGGGGAGGGTGTGGTTTCCGGGGGAGGGTGTGGTTTCCGGGGGAGGGTGTGGTTTCCGGGGGAGGGTGTGGTTTCCGGGGGAGGGTGTGGTTTCCGGGGGAGGGTGAGGTTTCTGGGAGAAGGTGTGTTTTCAGGGGGAGGGTGTGGTTTCTGGGGTAGGGTGAGGTTTCTGGGAGGTGTGATTTCTGGGGGAGTTAGTGGTTTCTAGGGACAGGGGGTAGATTCTGGTGTACGGTGAGGTTTCTGGGGGGAGAGGGTGGTTTCTGAGGCAGGGTTCGGTTTCTGGGGTCAGGGATGTGGTTTCTGGGGGACGGTGTGGTTTCTGGGGGAGCGTGTGGTTTCTGGGGGAGTGTGTGGTTTCTTGGGAGTAGGGGGTGGTTTCTGGGGGAGGGTTCGGTTTCTTGGGTCAGGTTGTGGTTTCTGGGGGAGGGTGTGGTTTCTGGGGGAGGGTGTGATTTCTGGGGGAGGGGTGTTTTCTGTGGGAGGGTGTGGTTTCTGGGGCCAGGGTGTGGTTTCTGGGGGAGGGTGTGGTTTCTGGGGGAGGGTGTGGTTTCTGGGGGAGGGTGTGGTTTCTGGGGGAGGGTGTGGTTTCTGAAGGAGGGTGTGGTTTCTGCGGGAGGGTGAAGTTTCTGGGGGAGGATGTGCTTTCTTGGGAAGGGAGTCGTTTCTGGGGGCGGGGGTGGTTTCTGTGGAAGAGTGTCGTTTCTGGGGGAGGATGTGGTTTCTGGGGGCTGTTTGTGGTTTCTGGGGGAGGGTGTGGTTTCTGGGGGAGGGTGTGGTCTCTGGGGCAGGGTGTGGTTTCTGGGGGTGGGTGTGGTTTCTGGGGGAGGGTGTGGTTTCTGGGGGTGGGTGTGGTTTCTGGGGGTGGGTGTGGTTTCTGGGTGTGGGTGTGGTTTCTGGGGGTGGGTGTGGTTTCTCGGGGTGGGTGTGGTTTCTCAGGGTGGGTGTGGTTTCTTGGGGAGGGGGTGGTTTCTGGTGGCATGGGGTTGTTTCTGGGGGAGTGTGATGTTTATGGGGGCAGGGGGTGGTTTCTTGGGAGGGTGTGGTTTCCGTGGGTCGGGGCTGGTTTCTGGGGAAGGATGTGGTTTCTGGGGGAGGGTGTGGTTTCTGGGGGAGGGTGTGGTTTCTGGGGGAGAGTGCGTTTTCTGGGTAAAGGGGTGGTTTCTGGGGGAGGGTGTGGTTTCTGGGGGAGGGTGTGGTTTCTGGGGCAGGGTGTGGTTTCTGGGGCAGGGTGTGGTTTCTGGGGGAGAGTGTGGTTTCTGGCAGAGGGTGTGGTTTCTGGGGCCAGGATAGGGTTTTTGGGAAGGCCGTCATTTTTAGGGGACTGGGTGGATTCTGGGGGCAGTGGTTTGGTTTTGTGGGCAAGGCATGGTTTCTGGGGGAGGGTGTGGTTTCTGGGGGAGTGTGCGGTTTCTGGGGGAGGGTGTGGTTTCTGGGGGAGGGTGTGGTTTCTGGGGAGGGTGTGGTTTCTGGAGGAGTGTGTGGTTCCTGGTGGGAAGGTGTCGTTTCTGGGGTAGGGTGAGGTTTCTGGGGGTGGGTGTGGTTTCTGGGGGTGGGTGTGGTTTCTGGGTAATGGTGTGGTTTCCGGGGGAGGGTGTGGTTTCCGGGGGAGGGTGTGGTTTTCGGGGGAGGGTGTGGTTTCCGGGGGAGGGTGTGGTTTCCGGGGGAGGGTGAGGTTTCTGGGAGAAGGTGTGTTTTCAGGGGGAGGGTGTGGTTTCTGGGGTAGGGTGAGGTTTCTGGGAGGTGTGATTTCTGGGGGAGTTAGTGGTTTCTAGGGACAGGGGGTAGATTCTGGTGTACGGTGAGGTTTTTGGGGGTAGAGGGTGGTTTCTGAGCAGGGTTCGGTTTCTGGGGTCAGGGATGTGGTTTCTGGGGGACGGTGTGGTTTCTGGGGGAGCGTGTGGTTTCTGGGGGAGTGTGTGGTTTCTTGGGAGTAGGGGGTGGTTTCTGGGGGAGGGTTCGGTTTCTTGGGTCAGGTTGTGGTTTCTGGGGGAGGGTGTGGTTTCTGGGGGAGGGTGTGGTTTCTGGGGGAGGGGTGTTTTCTGTGGGAGGGTGTGGTTTCTGGGGCCAGGGTGTGGTTTCTGGGGGAGGGTGTGGTTTCTGGGGGAGGGTGTGGTTTCTGGGGGAGGGTGTGGTTTCTGGGGGAGGGTGTGGTTTCTGGGGGAGGGTGTGGTTTCTGGGGGAGGGTGTGGTTTCTGGGGCAGGGTGTGGTTTCTGGGGGTGGGTGTGGTTTCTGGGGGTGGGTGTGGTTTCTGGGGGTGGGTGTGGTTTCTCAGGGTGGGTGTGGTTTCGTGGGGAGGGGGTGGTTTCTGGTGGCATGGGGTTGTTTCTGGGGGAGTGTGATGTTTATGGGGGCAGGGGGTGGTTTCCGTGGGTCGGGGCTGGTTTCTGGGGAAGGATGTGGTTTCTGGGGGAGGGTGTGGTTTCTGGGGGAGGGTGTGGTTTCTGGGGGAGAGTGCGTTTTCTGGGTAAAGGGGTGGTTTCTGGGGGAGGGTGTGGTTTCTGGGGGAGGGTGTGGTTTCTGGGGGAGGGTGTGGGTTCTGGGGGAGGGTGTGGTTTCTGGGGGAGGGTGTGGTTTCTGGGGCAGGGTGTGGTTTCTGGGGGAGAGTGTGGTTTCTGGCAGAGGGTGTGGTTTCTGGGGCCAGGATAGGGTTTTTGGGAAGGCCGTCATTTTTAGGGGACTGGGTGGATTCTGGGGGCAGTGGTTTGGTTTTGTGGGCAAGGCATGGTTTCTGGGGGAGGGTGTGGTTTCTGGGGGAGTGTGCGGTTTCTGGGGGAGGGTGTGGTTTCTGGGGGAGGGTGTGGTTTCTGGGGAGGGTGTGGTTTCTGGAGCAGTGTGTGGTTCCTGGTGGGAAGGTGTCGTTTCTGGGGTAGGGTGAGGTTTCTGGGGGTGGGTATGGTTTCGGGAGGGGGTGGGGGGTGGTTTCTCGGGGAGGATGTCGTTCATGGGGGAGGGTGTGGTTTCTGGGGGTGGGTGTGGTTTCTGGGTAATGGTGTGGTTTCCGGGGGAGGGTGTGGTTTCCGGGGGAGGGTGTGGTTTTCGGGGGAGGGTGTGGTTTCCGGGGGAGGGTGTGGTTTCCGGGGGAGGGTGTGGTTTCCGGGGGAAGGGTGAGGTTTCCGGGGGAGGGTGAGGTTTCTGGGAGAAGGTGTGTTTTCAGGGGGAGGGTGTGGTTTCTGGGGTAGGGTGAGGTTTCTGGGAGGTGTGATTTCTGGGGGAGTTAGTGGTTTCTAGGGACAGGGGGTAGATTCTGGTGTACGGTGAGGTTTCTGGGGGTAGAGGGTGGTTTCTGAGGCAGGGTTCGGTTTCTGGGGTCAGGGATGTGGTTTCTGGGGGACGGTGTGGTTTCTGGGGGAGCGTGTGGTTTCTGGGGGAGTGTGTGGTTTCTTGGGAGTAGGGGGTGGTTTCTGGGGGAGGGTTCGGTTTCTTGGGTCAGGTTGTGGTTTCTGGGGGAGGGTGTGGTTTCTGGGGGAGGGTGTGGTTTCTGGGGGAGGGTGTGGTTTCTGGGGGAGGGGTGTTTTCTGTGGGAGGGTGTGGTTTCTGGGGCCAGGGTGTGGTTTCTGGGGGAGGGTGTGGTTTCTGGGGGAGGGTGTGGTTTCTGGGGGAGGGTGTGGTTTCTGGGGGAGGGTGTGGTTTCTGAAGGAGGGTGTGGTTTCTGCGGGAGGGTGAAGTTTCTGGGGGAGGATGTGCTTTCTTGGGAAGGGAGTCGTTTCTGGGGGCGGGGGTGGTTTCTGTGGAAGAGTGTCGTTTCTGGGGGAGGATGTGGTTTCTGGGGGCTGTTTGTGGTTTCTGGGGGAGGGTGTGGTTTCTGGGGGAGGGTGTGGTCTCTGGGGCAGGGTGTGGTTTCTGGGGGTGGGTGTGGTTTCTGGGGGTGGGTGTGGTTTCTGGGGGTGGGTGTGGTTTCTGGGGGTGGGTGTGGTTTCTGGGGGTGGGTGTGGTTTCTGGGGGTGGGTGTGGTTTCTTGGGGAGGGTGTGGTTTCTGGGGGAGGGTGTGCTTTCTGGGGGAGGGTGTGCTTTCTGGGGGATGGGGTGGTTTCTGGGGGAGGGGGTGCTTTCTGGGGAAGAGTGTGGTTTCTGGGGGAGGGTGTGGTTTCTGGTGGAGGGTGTGGTTTCTGGGAGAGGTTGTGGTTTCTGGGGGGGCGGTGGGGTTTCTGGGCGAGGGGGATGTTTCTGGGGAAGGGTGTGGTTTCTGTGGGGAGTGGATGGTTTCTTGGGGATGCTATTTCTGGGGGAGAGTGTGGTTTCTTGGGTAGCGTGAAGTTTCTGGGAGAAGGTGTGGTTTCTGGGGCAAGGTGGTGGTTTCTAGGGGCAGTGGTGCATTTTGGGGGACGGTGTGGTTTCTGGTGGTACGGGGTGTTTTCTGGGGGAGGGTTCCGTTTCTGGGGTCAGGGGTGTGTTTTCTGGAGGAGGGTGTGGTTTCTAGGGGAGGGTGAGTTGTCGGGGGGAGGGTGTGGTTTCTGGGGGAGGGTGTGGTTTCTGGGGGAAGGTCTGGTTTCTGGGGCATGGGGTGGTTTCTGGGGGAGTGGTTGGTTTCTGTGAGAAGGTGTGATTTCGGTGGGAGGGTGTGGTTTCTGGGGGCCGGGTGTTGTTTTGGGGGTCAGGGTGTGTTTTCTGGGGGAGGGTGTGGTTTCTGGGAGAGGTTGTGGTTTCTGGGGGGAGGGGGTGGTTTATGGGGGAGGCTGCGGTTTTTGGGGGACGGTGTGGTTTCTGAGGGAGGCTGTGGTTTCTGTGGGCAGGGGGTGGTTTCTGGTGGCATGGGGTTGTTTCTGGGGGAGGGTTATGTTTATGGGGGCAGGGGGTGGTTTCTGGGGAGGGTGTGGTTTCCGGGGGTAGGGGCTGGTTTCTGGGGCCAGGATGTGATTTCTGGGGTAGGTGGTGGATTATGGGGGAGGGTGTGGTTTCTGGGGGAGGGTGTGGTTTCTGGGAGAGGGTGTGGTTTCTGGGAGAGGGTGTGGTTTCTGGTGGGAAGGGGTGGTTTCTGGGGGAGGCTGTGGTTTCTGGGGGAGGCTGTGGTTTCTGGGGGAGGGTGTGGTTTCTGGGGGAGGGTGTGGTTTCTGGGGGAGGGTGTGGTTTCTGGGGGCAGGGGGTGGTTTCTGGGGGAGGCTGTGGTTTCTGGGGGAGGGTGTGGTTTCTGTGGAAGAGTGGGGTTTCTGGGGGAGGGTGTGGTTTGTTGGGGAGGGTGTGGTTTCTGGGGGATGGGGGTGGTTTCTGGGGGAAGGTGAGGTTTCTGGGGCAGGGTATGGTTTCTCGGGGCAGGGGATGGTTTCTGGGTGAGGGTGTGGTTTCTGGGGGCAGGGTGTGGTTTCTTGGGGAGGGTGAGGTTTCTGGGAGAAGGTGTGGTTTCTGGGGTCAGTTTGTGGTTTCTGGGGGCACGGGTTGGTTTCTGGGAAATGCTGTTTCTGAGGGAGGGTGTGGTTTCTGGGTTAAGTTGAGGTTTCTGGGAGATGGTGTGGTTTCCGTGGGAGGGTGTGGTTTCTGGCAGAGGGTGTGGTTTCTGTGGGAGGGTGTTGTTTCTGGGGGCAGTGAGTGGTTTCTAGGGGCAGGGGTGGTTTCTGGGGGAGGGTGTGGTTACTGGGGTCAGGGGTGAGGTTTCTGGGGGAGGGGGTGTTTGCTGGGGGAAGGTGTGGTTTTTGTGGGCAGGGGGAGGTTCCTGTGTTCGGGTGTGGTTTCTGGGGGCACGGGTTTGTTTCTGGGGGATGCGCTTTCTGTGGCTGTGTGGACATTTCTTGTTGGAGGTGGTTTCTGGGGGCACATTTGGTGGGGGAGCGGGTTTTGAGAGCAAGGACGGTATCTGGGGGTGGGGGAGCAGTGTCTGGCGGTGGAGGCCGGTGTCTGATGGTGGGGGTTGGTTTCACCGGGAGGCGGTGTTTGTTTTGGCGGGGGGCAGGGGATTCTAAGGCTTCGGGGGGGTGTGTTTTGTGGGGACTGCAGTTGGTATCTGGGTGCGGGGGCCTGGGGATGGGGGTTTCTTTCTGCGGGGGGGGAGCTGTTTTCAGTTGGGGGTTGGTTTCTGTGGTGGGTGGGTTGTTTTGGGGGGGATGGGGGTTGGTTTCCGGGGACGGGGGCCGGTGTCTGGGTTTATGGTTTGGTTTCTGCGGGGGCGGGGACGGCATTGTTTTCAGGGGGGTGGTTGGTTTCTGTCGTGGGGGTGTTGTTTTTGGGGGGGTGGGGGTTGGTTTATAGGGGCGGGGGTTGGTTTCTGCGGTGGGGGGGAGTTGTTTTTTGGCGGGGTAGGGTGTGGTTTCTGGACGTGGGGGTGGTTTCTGGGGAAGGGGTGATTTTTGGGGGCAGGGGATGGTTTCTGGGGGTGGGTGTAGTTTCCGAGGGAGGGGTGGTTTTTGGGGGGAAGAGGGTGGTTTTTGGGGGAGGGCGTGGTTTCTGAGGGCGGTTGTGTCTTCTGGGGGTGGGGGTGGTTTCTGGGGGAAGGTGTAGTTTCTGGTGGAGTGTATGGTTTCTGGGGATGGGTATGGTTTCTGGGGGTGAGTGTGGTTTCTGGGGGAGTGTGTG
Organism: Cetorhinus maximus; assembly: GCF_964194155.1. Taxonomy (NCBI): domain Eukaryota; kingdom Metazoa; phylum Chordata; class Chondrichthyes; order Lamniformes; family Cetorhinidae; genus Cetorhinus; species Cetorhinus maximus. The sequence goes on along the minus strand of NC_135895.1, from coordinate 72,548,963 downwards.
GTTTCTGGGGATGGGTGTGGTTTCTGGGGCCAGAATAGGGTTTCTGGGGGAGGCGGTCGTTTATAGGGGAGGGTGTGGTTTCTGGTGGGAGGGTGTCATTTCTGGGGGCGGGTGTGGTTTCTCGGGGAGGGTGAGTTTTCTCGGGGAGGGTGTGGTTTCTGGGGGAGGGTGTGGTTTCTGGTGGGAGAGTGTCATTTCTGGGGGTGGGTGTGGTTTCTGGGGGAGGGTGTGTTTTCTCGGGGAGGGTGTGGTTTCTGGGGGAGGGTGTGGTTTCTGGGGGAGGGTGTGGTTTCTGGGGGAGGGTGTGGTTTCTGGGGAGGGTGTGGTTTCGGGAGGGGGGGGGTGGTTTCTCGGGGAGGATGTCGTTTATGGGGGAGGGTGTGGTTTCCGGGGGAGGGTGTGGTTTCTGGGAGGTGTGATTTCTGGGGGAGTTAGTGGTTTCTAGGGACAGGGGGTAGATTCTGGTGTACGGTGAGGTTTCTGGGGTCAGGGATGTGGTTTCTGGGGGACAGTGTGGTTTCTGGGGGAGGGGTGTTTTCTGGGGGAGGGGTGTTTTCTGGGGGAGGGTGTGGTTTCTGGGGGAGGGTGTGGTTTCTGGGGGAGGGTGTGGTTTCTGGGGGAGGGGTGTTTTCTGGGGGAGGGGTGTTTTCTGGGGGAGGGGTGTTTTCTGGGGGAGGGGTGTTTTCTGGGACCAGGGTGTGGTTTCTGGGGGTGGGTGTGGTTTCTGGGGGTGGGTGTGGTTTCTGCGGGTGGGTGTGGTTTCTGGGGGTGGGTGTGGTTTCTGGGGAAGAGTGTGGTTTCTGGGGGAGGGTGTGGTTTCTGGTGGAGAGTGTGGTTTCTGGGAGAGGGTGTGGTTTCTGGGGGGGCGGTGAGGTTTCTGGGCGAGGGGGATGTTTCTGGGGAAGGGTGTGGTTTCTGTGGGGAGGGGATGGTTTCTTGGGGATGCTATTTCTGGGGGAGAGTGTGGTTTCTTGGGTAGCGTGAAGTTTCTGGGAGAAGGTGTGGTTTCTGGGGCAAGGTGGTGGTTTCTAGGGGCAGGGGTGCATTTTGGGGGACGGTGTGGTTTCTGGCGGTACGGGGTGGTTTCTGGGGGAGGGTTCCGTTTCTGGGGTCAGGGGTGTGTTTTCTGGAGGAGGGTGTGGTTTCTAGGGGAGGGTGAGTTGTCGGGGGGAGGGTGTGGTTTCTGGGGGAGGGTGTGGTTTCTGGGGGAAGGTCTGGTTTCTGGGGGAAGGTGTGGTTTCTGGGGGAAGGTTTGGTTTTTTGGGGCATGGGGTGGTTTCTGGGGGAGTGGTTGGTTTCTGTGAGAAGGTGTGATTTCGGTGGGAGGGTGTGGTTTCTGGGGGCCGGGTGTCGTTTTGGGGGTCAGGGTGTGTTTTCTGGGGGAGGGTGTGGTTTCTGGGAGAGGTTGTGGTTTCTGGGGGGAGGGGGTGGTTTCTGGGGGAGGCCGTGGTTTTTGGGGGAGGGTGTGGTTTCTGAGGGAGGCTGTGGTTTCTGTGGGCAGGGGGTGGTTTCTGGTGGCATGGGCTTGTTTCTGGGGGAGGGTTATGTTTATGGGGGCAGGGGGTGGTTTCTGGGGAGGGTGTGGTTTCTGGGGGTAGGGGCTGATTTCTGGGGCCAGGATGTGATTTCTGGGGAAGGTTGTGGATTCTGGGGGAGGGTGTGGTTTCTGGGGGAGGGTGTGGTTTCTGGGGGAGGGTGTGGTTTCTGGGGGAGGGTGTGGTTTCTGGGGGAGGGTGTGGTTTCTGGTGGGAAGGAGTGGTTTCTGGGGGAGGCTGTGGTTTCTGGGGGAGGCTGTGGTTTCTGGGGGAGGGTGTGGTTTCTGGGGGAGGGTGTGGTTTCTGGGGGAGGGTGTGGTTTCTGGGGGAGGGTGTGGTTTCTGTGGAAGAGTGGGGTTTCTGGGGGAGGGTGTGGTTTGTTGGGGAGGGTGTGGTTTCTGGGGGATGGGGGTGGTTTCTGGGGGAAGGTGAGGTTTCTGGGGCAGGGTATGGTTTCTCGGGGCAGGGGATGGTTTCTGGGTGAGGGTGTGGTTTCTGGGGGCAGGGTGTGGTTTCTTGGGGAGGGTGAGGTTTCTGGGAAAAGGTGTGGTTTCTGGGGTCAGTTTGTGGTTTCTGGGGGCATGGGTTGGTTTCTGGGAAATGCTGTTTCTGAGGGAGGGTGTGGTTTCTGGGGTAGGTTGAGGTTTCTGGGAGATGGTGTGGTTTCCATGGGAGGGTGTGGTTTCTGGCAGAGGGTGTGGTTTCTGTGGGAGGGTGTTGTTTCTGGGGGCAGTGGGTGGTTTCTAGGGGCAGGGGTGGTTTCTGGGGGAGGGTGTGGTTACTGGGGTCAGGGGTGAGGTTTCTGGGGGAGGGGGTGTTTGCTGGGGGAAGGTGTGGTTTTTGTGGGCAGGGGGAGGTTCCTGTGTTCGGGTGTGGTTTCTGGGGGCACGGGTTTGTTTCTGGGGGATGCGCTTTCTGTGGCTGTGTGGACATTTCTTGTTGGAGGTGGTTTCTGGGGGCACATTTGGTGGGGGAGCGGGTTTTGAGAGCAAGGACGGTATCTGGGGGTGGGGGAGCAGTGTCTGGCGGTGGAGGCCGGTGTCTGATGGTGGGGGTTGGTTTCACCGGGAGGCGGTGTTTGTTTTGGCGGGGGGCAGGGGATTCTAAGGCTTCGGGGGGGTGTGTTTTGTGGGGACTGCAGTTGGTATCTGGGTGCGAGGGCCTGGGGATGGGGGTTTGTTTCTGCGGGGGGGGAGTTGTTTTCAGTTGGGGGTTGGTTTCTGTGGTGGGGGGGTTGTTTTGGGGGGGATGGGGGTTGGTTTCCGGGGACGGGGGCCGGTGTCTGGGTTTATGGTTTGGTTTCTGCGGGGGCGGGGACAGCGTTGTTTTCAGGGGGGGGGGGTTGGTTTCTGTCGTGGGGGTGTTGTTTTTGGGGGGGTGGGGGTTGGTTTATAGGGGCGGGGGTTGGTTTCTGCGGGGGGGGGGCGGAGTTGTTTTTTGGGGGGGTAGGGGTTGGTTTCTGTGGGCGGGGGCCGGTGTCTGGGGGTGGGGGTTGGTTCCTGTGGTGGCGGGGTTGTTTTTGAGGGGGTGGGGGTTGGTTTCTGTGGGGGGGGGTTGTTTTTGGTGGGAGTGGGTGTTGATTTCTGTGGGGGGGGGGAGGAGTTGTTTTTGGTGGGGGTGGGGGTTGGTTTCTGTGGTGCGGGGGTTGTTTTTGGTGGGGGTGGGGGTTGATTTCTGTGGGGGGGGGGAGGAGTTGTTTTTGGTGGGGGTGGGGGTTGGTTTCTGTGGTGGGGGGGTTGTTTTTGGTGGGGGTGGGGGTTGATTTCTGTGGGGGGGGGAGGAGTTGTTTTTGGTGGGGGTGGGGGTTGATTTCTGTTGGGGGTGGGAGGAGTTGTTTTTGGTGGGGGTGGGGGTGGGGGTTGATTTCTGCGGTGGGGGGGTTGTTTTTGGTGGGGGTTTGTAGGCTGATTGTGTTGACAGTCGGACAGGGGTAGTGGTGCTGGGTTTGAAGTATGTTGCCGTGAGGATTTTTACACTCTCACTCTCGCTGGGCGAGGGGAATTGTCCGTCTTCAGTCTGTGTGGGGAATGGTGAGATGATGTTGCTGGAATCTCGCCTCACCGACCACTCCAGCCGGGCCTGGGTGGGCTTCAGGACCAGTTTCCGAGGCAAGGCCACAGTTTGGAATGAGTGAGCACACCATGACTTTGACTCCATTGCCGACTGCATTTGGACTGATCGGGCCTGAATTTCCATTGATTCTCACACAGGATAACCGGCCAGAGATCAATCGACCAGTGCCCGAGTCCTTCACGCTGGAGACTTGGTGTCGGTTTGCCCCAGGTTTTCGGCTCACTGTGATTCCCCTTCCAAAGGGGAACTCAACCTTCAAGCCAGATTCCTGGCCCGTGTTTGGATGGGCAACTGCTTGAAGCAAAGGGACATTTCGGCCAAGGTCACGGAGACTTGGGTGGTCAGTAACAATGGGTTTAATTCATCTAAATTGAAAATTCCAACATCTTTAATATCACTGCTGCCTGGTGGAAAGCATTTGTGAATTCTCCAGTCTAGACTGCAGTTACAAAGTTACCAAAATGCTCAGAAAACACAGTCTGTCTTCAAACTCGACTGGGAAACTTTTTTATAAGATTACCCAGGGATTGCTGGGTACTGTTATCACGGCAACATGTCCTCAGTGTACTGGAACGCCCCCACCCACCAAGAGCAATTCCAGCCCCACCTCCAACCCCTAGCCCCCCTTACTCCTCCACAACTATCCCCAACACATCCTGCCACCCCACCCCTACACTCTGCCACAACCACCTGTACACAACCCTACCCAAACCACATTCCAACTGGGGTTTAGTCATTTTCCAACTGGGGATTGAGCCATACTCCAACAGGAAACAAGCCATTCTCCGACTGGGATCTAGTCATGTTCCAACCAGAAGCTAGCCAATTTTAAAAAATTATTTCATGGTATGTGGGCTTTGCTGGCTGGACCAGCATTTATTGCCCATCTCAAATTTCTCTTGAGAAGGTGGTGGTGAGTTGTCGTCTTGAACCGCTGCAGTCCATGTGGTGTAGGTACACCCACAGTGCTGTTAGGGAAGGAGTTCCAGGATTTTGACCCAGGTTTCCCACTGGGATAGAGTCCTGTTCTGTCTGGGACTGCCTTGTGTTCTTACTGGGATCAAGCCGTTTCTCTGACTGGGATCTAGTCACATTCTGATTGGGATCTAGTCATGTTCCAAGGATCAAGTCCTGCTCCAACCAAGTTCTAGCCATGATCCAACTGGGATCAAGTCCTGTTCTTAATACGAATGAGCTGTGTTCCAACCGGGATTGAGTCCAGTTCTGACTGGGATCTAATCATATTCCAATTTGGAACCAGTTTTGTTTTGACCAGGATCAAGCTGTGTTCTGACCAGGATTGAGCCATTCTCCAACTGGGATCAAGACAGGTTCCAACCTGTCTCAAGTCCTATTCCAATGGGGATCTAGCTACATTCCAATCAGGATCCAGCCACAGTCCAACCTGGGTCGAGCCATAACCCAGCTGGGATAAAGTCCTGTCCCATGAGCCATGTTGTGACCAGTGGGGGAGCCACGTGTGATATCCCTTTCTTCTTGGCTCCACACCCTCCCCCTCCACGGATTGCGTGGTTCCCCTTTCCCACTCCTTCCCTGTCCGGTATTTATTTCTCAGTGTTTCATTCCCAAATCCTTCAGTTTCCAGGCTGGTTCCATTGTTCCCTGAGCTCCCAGGTCCCGCACTGCCATTCCTGTAGCATTATCAGGTCACATTGCCAGCCATTACTGAACTGAACGATGAGGCATTGATCACACTCAGCCTGAGCCAGGAGATCCTTCACTTCAGAAAATTCTGGGCTAATATTGTGAGCAGCAGCAAGCGCTCTCTGTTTCCATGGCAATAGGGTTGTGCTCTTCCCAGCTGTAATGAGGTGTGTGGATGTGATAAAGGCCTGTGCGAAATGCAAATATTATTTCATTTCTGAGCTTGCAGCTGGCTGCCAGGCACCTTCTCAAAGCGTTTAGCAACATTTTGAAAGCAGGGTGGGGGCAGTGGATCAGGAATGAGCAGAAGCCATTTAAGCAGCAGAGACACAGACAGTTCAGCCTGCGCAGTAACAGGGTCAAGACCCCACAGTCCAACTGAACTGAGGGGCAGCGGCTATTGACTTCTCAAAGCATAGTTATACCATTTTACAGGTCTTGTGTAAGACAGAAAGTGCATTACTTCAGCTCTTTTAGCAGGGAGACTTGCTAACGCTGTTGGGGAGGGTTCAAACTAGTTTATCAGGGGGGTGGGAACCTGAGGAGTAGTTCAATTTGGAGGGAAGTAAAGCTGGTAACAGGAAGTAGAAAAGTGGCAAGTGAAATTAGAAGGCAGGCGAAACAAAGGCAAACATCAAATAGGTTCAGAATGTGGAATAATGTCAAAAGGACAAAGTTAAGGGCACCCTGTCTGAATGCACACAGCATTCACAACAAGGTAGATGACTTGAAGGCACAAATAGAGGTAGATGGGTATAATCTAATTGCCATTACAGAAACATGGCTGCAGGGTGGCCAAGACTGGGAACTGAATATTCAAGGGTATTTGACATTTAGGAAGGACAGGCAAAAAGGAAAAGGAGCTGGAGTTACACTGATAAGGGATGGGATCAGTGCATTAGTAAGGGAGGATCTCAGATCTGAAGAACAATGTTTGGAATCTGTTTGGGTGGAGCTAAGAAACAGCAAAGGGCAGCAAAGTTTGGTTGGAGTTGTTAATTGGCCACCAAACAGTATTGGTAATGTGGGGCAAGTTATTCATCAGGAGATTAGAGAAGTGTGTAGCATGGGTAATGCAGTGATCATTGGATGACTTCAATCTGCATATAGACTGGGTAAGAGCAATGAGCACTGACACTGGGGAGGACGAGTTCCTGGAGTGTGTTAGGGATGGTTTTCTAGAGCAGAATGTTGAGGAACTGACCAGAGGACAGACTATTTTAGATCGAGAATTATGTAATGAAAAAGGGCTAATTCTATAGGTACATAAAAAGGAAAGGTTTGGCTTGACTAATATGGGTCCATTTGAGGAGAATTCATAATGGGGAATAGAGAAATGGCAGAGAAGCTAAATGATTACTTTGTGTCTATCTTCATTGAGGAAGATACAGGAGATCCAAGGGACGAGGGAGAATAAGGAGTTGAAGGAAATTAGTATAAGTAAGAAGGTTGTATTGGAGAAATTAATGGGACTGAAGGTTGATAAGTCCCCGGGATCTGATATTCTGCATCCCAGTGTTGAAAGAGGTAGCTATAGAGATAGTGGATGCATTGGTGATCATCTTTCAAAATGTTATAGATTCTGGAATGGTTCCTGCAGATTGGAAGGTAGCAGATGTCACCCCAGTATTTAAGAAAGGAGGGAGAGAGAAAACAGGGAACTGCAGGCCTGTTAGCCTGACATCAGTAGTGGGGAAAATGCTAGAATCTGTTATAAAGGATATCACATCCTTTATCACAAATGGACACTTGGATAATAATAATCTGATTGGGCAGAGTCAACATGAATTTATGAATGGGAAATCATGTTTGACAAACTTGTTGCAGTTTTTTGAGGAAGTTACTCACAGAATTAATAAAGCAGAGTTAATGGATGTAGTATATTTTGATTTCCATAAGGTTTTCGATAAAGTCCCCCACTGGAGGTTGGTTAGCAAAATAAAAGCACATGGGACAGGAGGTAACATACTGGCATGGATTAAGGATTGGTTAACAGGCAGAAAACAGAGAGTAGGAATAAATGGATCATTCTCGCATTGGCAGGCTGTGACTAGTGGGGTGCTGCAAGGATTAGTGCTTGGGCCCCAGCTGTTCACAATATATATCAACGATTTGGATGTGGGGACCAAATGTAACATTTCCAAGTTCACAGATGGCACAAAGCTAGGTGGCAATGTGTGTTGTGAGGAAGGTGTAAAGTGGCTTCAAGAAGATTTGGACAGACTTAGTGAGTGGGCAAGAACTTGGCAAATGGAATATAATGTGAAGAAATGTGAGGTTATCCACTTTAGTAGGAGGAACAGGTGTTCAGAATATCTGAAAATTGTTGAAAAAAAAGAGACATGTTGAAGCTTTTCATCTTGCACTCATCAGGACACTCGCAAGAATACCAATATAAGGAGAAGACAACAATTTATAGCGTATGTGAAGAGAATGCTGATTGGTTGGCAAGTGGTGTTGCCCTGGAGAATGCACCAATGACAGTGACTGAGAATTAACTGCCAAGCATTGTTTGAAATTAAAACCAGGCAGCTTGACCCTGGTTGGTCAAGGCATTGCCCTGAGGAATGATTCAGTGAATGGCTGTCACTTATTTTGTTTAGCTGAAACAGGCACAATGTATGTACATGCCCTTTCTGTCTGCAAAGAACTGGGACTTGTGTGTTAATATGTGCAGCTTCCATTGAACTTATGAGCTCGGCAACTTGCACAGTTGAGTTCAGTTTTAATGACACCACGTATGCCCAAATAAATGGTGTTGCCATGGGATCCCCTCTAAACCCAGCCTTCGCAAACATCTTTGTTGGGTTCCATGAGAATCATGTCTTCGATGGAATGACACCTAACCTCCTACCGCTCATATATTTCTGCTATTTGCTATATTTAAATCTGCAGCTGCATGTAATAATTTCCTTACATGTTTCAATAGGCTCCATCCTGTGCTCAAATTCACCTTTGAAATGGAGCAGTCAAATGGGCTCCCCTTCCTTGACGTACTAGTTGAGAAATCTGCCAGGGGATTCTCCACCACCGTCTACCGCAAGCCAACCTTCACTGGTCAATAAACGCGTTGGGATTCTTACAGTTCCACGCACTATAAGATTAGTCTTATCGGTCACCTTGTAAATAGGGCCCGAGCCACTTGCTCACCATGCAAGCTTGGTGCTGAAATAGGCACATCAAAGGCATCCTACAGGATAATGACTACCCTGATCAGATCATTTCACACTGTATATCACACAAACTCATGAACGGCCCTAAGGTCATCACTTTCGGCCCTGAAAAGTGCCCAGTCTACCTCAGATTACCCTGGAAGGGTAAGTATCTCAAAAATTTGAGCAACAGCTGAAGCTGTTTCACGTTGTTACTATGCAGTAGCAACATGAGTGGTATTCGTCACTAACAGGATGCTACTGTTAAGGCAAAAAGATGTTCTGCCTCTCACACAAATGAGTAATGTGGTGTATGAATTTCAGAGCCAGTGTGATGCTGGGTATGTAGGCCGTACGTCCCAAAGACTGGTGGATCGTATTAAACACAATGGGCAGAGTACAGACCGTACCCAACCAGCTCGTGCTTGCAAAACTCAAAACACAGTGTCCAACATTAGATGTGATTCCGCGATTGGACAACATTTGCTGAATAGAACCATAGAACCATAGAAAAGTTACAGCACAGAAGGAGGCCATTCAGCCCATCTTGTCCATGCCAGCCTGAGGACACCCAGGTGCCCTTTCTAATCCCACCTTCCTGCACCCGGCCCATAGCCCTGCAGCTTACAGCACTTAAGGTGCAGATCCAGGTACTTTTTAAAAGAGTTTAGAGTTTCTGCCTCTACCACCAACTTAGGCAGTGAATTCCAGACACCCACTACCCTCTGCATAAAAAAGTTCTTCCTTATGTTCCCCCCTACACCTCCTGCCACTTATCTTGAACCTATGTCCCCTGGTTCTAGAATTCTCCACCAAGGGAAACAATTTTATCCAGTCCACTCTATCTATTCCCCTCATAATTTTGTACACTTCAATCAAGTCACCTCTCAGCCTTCTTTGTTCTAAGGAGAATAACCCCAACCTATCCAATCTCTCCTCGTAGCTACACTTTTCTAACCCTGGCAACATTCTTGTAAACCTCCTCTACACTCTCTCCAGAGCTATTACGATCTTCCTGTAATGCGGTGACCTGAACTGCACACAATGCTCCAGTTGTGGCCTCACCAGTGTTTTATACAATTCCAACATTATATCCTTACTTTTATATTCTATACCTCTGCCAATGAAGGAGAGCCTTCTTTACAACCTTGTCTATTTGAACTGCTGCCTTCAGGGTCCTGTGTACTTGTACGCCAAGATCTTTCACTTCATCTACCCCTCTTAGTATATTCCCATTTATTGTGTAATCCCTGTAACTGTTTGACCTCCCTAAATGTATGACCTCACACTTCTCTATGTTAAAATCCATCTGCCACTTTACCGCCCACTCCATCAACCCATCTATATCGTTTTGGAGATTATGGCTATCTACACTATCCACTACTCGGCCAATCTTCGTGTCATCTGCAGATTTCCCAATCGTGCCCCCCATGTTCACGTCCACATCGTTAATATATAACACAAACAGCAAGGGTCCCAGCACCGAGCCCTTTGGAACATCACTTGAGACAACTTTCCATTCGCAAGGGCATCCATCGACCATTACCCTTTGTTTCCTGTTACAAAGCCAACCTTTTATCCAGTTTGCTACATTACCCTGAATCCCATGGGCTTTTACTTTCCTGGCCAATCTGCCATGTGGGGCCTTGTCAAATGTTTTGTTAAAATCCATGTACACAACATCCACTGCACTACCTTCATCAATCCTTCTTGTCACTTCCTCAAAGAATTCAATCAAATTTGTGAGGCAAGACCTTCCTTTAACAAATCCATGCTAACCAACCCTGACTAGTCCATGCCTTTCCACATGACAGTTAATCCTATCTCTCAGGGTTGATTCTACTAATTTGCTCACCACCGATGTAAGACTAACTGGCCTATAATTGTTTGGCATTTCTTTTGATCCCTTTTTAAACAATGGAACTCCGGTACCTCCTCTGTATCTAGTGAAGATTGGAAAATCATCCTCAGAGCATCTGCTATCTCCTCCCTGACTTCCTTCAGCAGCCTCGGAAACAATCCAAGCCCTGGTGACTTATCAACTTTCAAGGATTTCAGCCCTTCGAGTACTTCCTCTCTCTTCATGACTACACCATCCAATATCTCGCAGTGTTCCTCAGGGACTACTATATCTACATCCTCTCTTTCCTTTGTAAACACGGAGACAAAATATTCATTCAAAACCCTTCCCACGGCCTCTGCGTCTACACACAAGTTTCCATCTTCATCTCTGATAGGTCCCACTTTTTCCTTAACTAACCTTTTAGCATTAATGTTTTGGTAAAACATCTTTGGGTTATCTTTAACTTTACTTGCTAATCTTTTTTCATGCCCTCTCTTTGATTTCCTTATTTCCTTTTTTACTTCATCCCTGCACTTCCTACATTCGTCTAGGCTATCTGCAGTGCTTAGTTCTTTGTACCTAGTGACATAATCCTCAATGTGCTAAGAATTATGCTGACAACCAATTTAAGATTCTCAGTCGAACTCGCAGTTTGGTGCATTTGGAAGCTACATATATTAATACACAGACAGAAAGAACATGCACATATATTGCACCTGTTTCAACTAAACAAAATAAGTGACAGCCTTTCACTGCCTCATTCCTCAGGGCAATGCTTTGACTAATCTGGGTTAAGCTGCCTGGTTTAAATTTCAAACAATGCTTGGCAGTTAACTGTCAGTTACCATCAGTGGTGCATTCTCCATGGCATCACCACTTGCTAACCAATCAGCACTCCCTTCATATACAGTATAAATTGTTGTCTTCCTCTTATATTGGTATTCTCGTGAGTGTCCAGATGAGTGCAAAACGAAAAGCTTAGACATGTCTCTTTTTTTCAGCAATACTCAAGCTCTGTACCACCAAACGACTATTTGCAGAATATTTCTTAAATGGTGAGCGATTAGAAAGTGTAGATGTACAAAGGGACCTGGGTGTCCTCGTCCATAAGTCACTGAAGGCTAACATGTAGGTGCAGCAAGCAATTAGGAAGGCTAATGGGATGTTAGCCTTTATCGGAAGAGGATTTGAGTGCAGGAGCAGTGAAGTCTTGCTTCAATTATACAGAATCTTGGTTAGGCCGCACCTGGAGTACTGTGTGCAGTTTTGGTCCCCTCACCTCAGAAAGGATATTATTACCATAGAGGGAGTGCAATGAAGGCTCATCAGACTTGTTCTGGGGGTGACGGGACTGTCCTAGGAAGAGGGATTGGGGAAACTGGGCCTGGGTTCTCTAGGGTTTTGAAGAATGAGAGATGATCTCATTTAAATGTACAAAATACTTAAAGGGAAATCAAGGTGATCCACAGTGAACACATCCGTAGTAAGTGTTTGCAGCTCGTGGAGCTTCAGATCCGAGTTGAGGAGCTGGAGTCCGAGCTGCAGACATTGCTCCACATCAGGGAGGGGGAAAGTTACCCAGACGCTTTGCCCCAGGAGGCAGTCACACACCTCAGATTAGGTCATTTAAATTTGGTCTGTGATCAGGGACAGGAGGGTGTAACTGGTGAAGCAAATATCGGAATCCAGGGGGTAGCATTCGAGGAGCCGCAGCCCCTGCAATTGTCCAACAGTTACAAGGTTCTTGCAAGCTGTGTGGACGAGAGGGGGGACTGTAGGGAGGTTGAGCCAACTGACCACGGCACCATGGTACAGGGAGCCATTCAAGTGGGGAGCGGAAGTAGGAAGGTAGCAGTGCTAGGGGACAGTATAATTAGGGGGATAGATACTGTTCTCTGCAGCTGTGAGCGAGCCTCCTGAAGGCTGTGTTGCCTGCCCAGTGCCAGGGTTAACAACATCTCCTCAGGGCTGGAAAGGAACTTGGAGTGGGAGGGGAGGATCCAGTTGTTGTCGTCCATCTTGGTACCAATGACATTGATAGGACTGGAAAGGAGGTTCTGCTGAAAGAATTTGAACATTTAGGAGCTAAATTAAAAACCAGAACCTCCAAGGTAATAACCTCGGGATTACTACCTGAGCCACAGGCAAACTGGCATGGGGTAAATAAAGTCAAGGAGTTAAATGCGTGGCTCAAAGATTGGTGTGGGAGGAATGGGTTTCAGTTCATGGGGCACTGGCACCAGTAATGGGGTAGCAGGGAGCTGTTCTGGTGGGATGGGCTTCACTTGAACCATGCTGGGACCAGTGTCCTGGCGAATTGAATAACTAGGGCTGTAGAGGGGGCTTTAAACTAAACGGAGAGGGAGGGTTCTGGAGAGGGGATATGTAGGCTTACAAAGCAAAAGGATGTGGCAGCATTGCAGGGCAGCTATTTAGATAATGATACCCAGAGTGTGACAGGAAGGGGCAGAGTTTACCAACATAAAAAAAAGCAGCAAATAGGGTCAAAAGGGGAAAAATGGTAAAAAGGCAAAATTAATGGGCTCATTACTTAAATGCACGTAGTGTTCAGAACAAAACAAATGAATTAACGGCACAAATAGAGGTTAATGGGTATGACCTTATGGACATTACGGAGACATAGTTATTAGGAGATCAAACCTGGGAACTAACTATTCAGGGGTATGTGAAAGGACAGGCAGGAAGGAAAGGGTGGTGGGGTAGCTTTGTTAGTACGAGATGGAACAAGTACAATAGCAAGAAATGATCCTGGATCTGAACATGTAGAATCCATATGGGTGGAGGGAAGAAATAACAAGGGGAAGAAGACACTGGTGGGAATAGTCTATAGGCACCCAAACAGTAGCTATACTGTAGGACAGAGAATAAATCAGGAGATAATTAGGGCATGTAAAAAAAGGCAGTAAATGAATCATGGGTGACTTTAATTTTCATGTAGATTGGGAAAATCAAATTGGCAGAGGTAGCCACGAGCAATAATTCATAGAATGTATTTGGGACCAGTTTCCGGGAACAATATGTTGTGGATCCGACCAAGGACCAGGCTATTTTGGATCTGGTAATGTGTAATGAGGCAGCTTTAATGAATTATCTCAGGGTAAAAGATCCCCTAGGAAACATTGACAATAACATGATGGGAATTTCGCATTCGGTTTGAGAGTGAGAAACTTGGGTTGGAAACAACTGTGCTCAACTTAAATAAGGGTAATTACAATGGAATGAGGGCAGAGTTGGTTGGAGCGGACTGGGAAAGGAGTTTAGTAGAAAAGATGGTTGATGAACAATGGCAGAAGTTTAAGAAAATAGTTCATGACTCACAACAAAGATATATCCCAATGAGGAAGGAGGATTGTAGGAAGGGGATAAACCAACCATGGTTAACCAAGGAAGTTAAGCACAGTATTAAATTGAAAGAAAAAACAGACAACGTGGCAAAGTTTAGTGGTAAGCCAGAGGGCTGGGAAAGTTTTAAAAAGCAACAAAAGATGACCCAAAAAAAGAGAGAGAAAATAAACTTTATGGGTAAACTAGCAAGTAATAAGAAAACAGAAAGTAAGAGCTTCTTTAAATATATAAAAAGGAAGAGAGAGACCAAAGTGAACATAGGCCCCTTAGAGATTGAGGCTGGGGAAATAATAATGGGGAACCAAAAAATGGTAGAGGAGTCGAATAAATACTTTGCATCAGTAGAAGAAACTAATAGCATTCCAAAAATACTAAATAATCAAGGGGAATAATCACTCACTCAGAGCTGAACCTCCGATACGGTGCAGTGCTCCCTCAGTATTGAATCTCTGACGCAGTGCAGTGCTCCCTCAGTACTGACTCTCCTTCACTGTAGCACTCACTCAGTACTGACCCTCTAACAATGAAGCACTTACTCAGTACTGACCCTCTGACAGTACAGCACTCTCTCAGTACTGACCCTTTGACAGTATAGCACTCATTCAGTACTGACCCTCCAACAGCGTAGGGCTCCCTTGGTACTACTCCGTGACTTAGTGCAGGGCTCCCTCAATACTGACCCTCTCTCAGTGTATCACTCACGCAGTACTAACCCTCTGACAGTGCAGCACTCACTCAGTACTGACCCTCTGACAGTGCAGCACTCCCTCAGTACTGACCCTCCGACACAGTGCAGCACTCCCTCAGTACTGACCCGCTGACAGTGCAGCACTCCCTCAGTACTGACCCTCTGACAGTGCAGCGCTCTCTCAGAACCGATCCTCTCACATTTCAACACTCCCTCAATACAGGCCATTCAACACAGTGCAGCACATCCTCAGTACTGTCCCTCCAACAATGTAGCACTCACTCAGTACTCACCCTCCAACAGTGTAGCACTCCCTCAGCACTGACCCTCCAACAGTGTAGAACTCATTCAGTACTGACCCTCCGACAGTGTAGGGCTCCCTCAGTACTGACCCTCAGACAGTGCAGCGCTCCCTCACTACTGACCCTCCAACACAGTGCAGCAAAGCCAGGTATTGACCATCCAACAGTGTAGTACTCCCTCAGCACTGACCAGCTGACAGTCGAGCACTCACTCAGAACTGAACCTCTGACATGCTGCAGCGCTCCCTCAGTATTGACTCTCTGACAGTGTAGCTCTCATTCAGTACTGACCACCTGACTCAGTGCAGTGCTCCCTCAGTACTGATCCTCTAACAATGCAGCACTCCCTCAGTACTGACCCTCTGACAGTGCAGCACTCCCTCAGTACTGTCCCTTTGACAGTGTAGCACTCCTTCAGTACTGACCCTTTGACAATGCTGCACTCACTCAGTACTGGCCCTCTGACAGTGCAGCACTCCCTCAGTACTGGCCCTTTGATAGTGTAGCACTCACTCAGTACTGACCCTCTAACCGTGTAGGGCTCCCTCATTACTGATCTGTGACTCAGTGCAGGGCTCCCTCAGTACTGAGCCTCTCTCAGTGTAGCACTCCCTCAGCACTGACCCTCTAACAGTGCAACACTCACTCAGTACTGACCCTCTGACAGTGCAGACTCCCTCAGTACTGACCCTCCGACACAGTGCAGCACTCTCTTAGCACTGACCCGCTGGCAGTGCAGCACTTCCTCAATACTTATGCTCTGACAGTGTAGCACTCGCTCAGTACTGACCCTCTGCCAGTGCAGCACTCCCTCAATACTGACCCTCCGGCAGTGTAGCACTCCATCAGTACTGACCCTCCGACAGAGTACAGCACTCCCTCAGTACTGACCCTCCAACAGTGTAGCACTCCCTCAGTACCTTCCCTCTGACAGTGCAGTGCTCCCTCAGTACTGACCACCTGACTCAGTGCAGTGCTCCTTCAGTACTGACCCTCCCTCAGTGTAGCACTCACTCAGTACTGACCCTCCGATACTGTGTAGGGCTCCCTCAGTACTGACCCTCTCACATTGCAACACTCCCTCATTACAGGCCTACACAGTGCAGCACTCTCTCAGTACTGACCCTCCAACAACGTAGCACTCACTCAGTACTGACCCTCCGACAGTGTTGTACTCTCTCAGTACTGACCCTCTGTCAGTGTAGCGCTCCCTCTGTACAGACCCTTTGACAGTGCAGTGCTCCCTCAGTACTGACCCTCTGACAATGCGGCAGTCCCTGAGTACTGACCCTCTGACAGTGCAGCACTCCCTCAGTACTGAACCTCTAATAGTGCAGCACTCCCTCAGTACTGACCCTCTGACAGTGTAGCACTCACTCAGCACTGACCCTCTGACAGTGTAGCATGCCCTCAGTACTGACCCTACAATACTGTAGGACTCCCTCAGGACTGCCCCTCTGACCGTGTAGCACTCACTAAGCACTGACCCTCTGTCATTGTAGCGCTCCCTCTGTACAGACCCTTTGACAGTGCAGCACTCCCTCAGTACTGCACCTCTGACAGTGCAGCACTCCCTCAGTACTGAACCTCTGATAGTGCAGCACTCCCTCAGCACTGACTCTCTGACAGTGCAGCACTCCCTCAGTACTGACTCTCCGACACAGTGCAGCACAGCCGCAGGACTGACCCTCTGACAGTGCAGCACACCCTCAGCACTGACTCTCTGACAGTGCAGCACTACCTCAGTACTGACTCTGACAGTGCAGCACTCCCTCAGTACTGACTCTCTGACAGTGCAGCACTCCCTCAGTATTGACCCTCTGACGCAGTGCAGTGCTCCCTCAGTACCGACACTCTGACTGTGTAGCACTCGCTCAGTACTGACCCTGTGACAGGGTGGCACTTCCTCAATACTGACCCTCTGGCAGTGTGGTGCTCCATCAGTACTGACTCTCCGACACAGTACAGCGCTCCCTCAGTACAGACCCTCCAACAATGTAGCACTCGCTCAGTACTGACCCTCCGACAGTGAAGCACTCCCTCAGCACCGACCCCCTGACTCAATGTAGCGCTCCCTCAGTATTGGCCCTCCCTCAGTATAGCACTCACTCAGCACTGACTCTATGACAGTGTAGCACTCACTCAGTACTCACCCTCCAACAGTGCAGCACTCCAACAGTACCTTCACTTTGACAGTGCAGCTCTCCCTCAGTACTGACCCTCTAACATTGCAACACTCCCTCAGTACTGACCCTCCAACATAGTGTAGCGCTCCCTCAGTACTGACCACCTGACTCAGTGCAGTGCTGCCTCAGTACTGACCCTCCCTCTGTGTAGCACTCACTCAATACTGACCCTCTGACAGTGTAACACTACTTCAATACCGTCCCTCCAACACAGTGCAGCACTCCCTCAATACTGACCCTGTGACAGTGCAGCACTCCCTCAGTTCTGACCCTCTGACACTGCAGCACTCCCTCAGTACTGACCCTCCGACAGTGCAGCACTCCCTCAGTACTGACTCTCTGACACTGCAGCACTCCCTCAATACTGACCCTCTGACAGTGCAGCACTCCCTCAGTGCTGACCCTCTGACACTGCAGCACTCCCTCAGTACTGACTCTCTGACACTGCAGCACTCCCTCAGTACTGACCATCTGACAGTGCAGCACTCCCTCAGCACTGACCCTCTGAAACCTGCATGTCTCTCGTTCCATCTCAGTTGGAATGCCCTCATTCAGTCCCACAGATAGACGTTCCTCCCCATCAGCTGACATCTTGTTGGTTCATGAAGTTTATTCATGTCAGAACCAACACCTCCACCTATTGGCAACAAGGCAGCATTACAATTTCCCTCAGCCTGCCTCAGGCTGCAGCCTGCAGCATTGAAAAAATATCATTTACTTTTCATTCCATTCATTAAATTGTAACGGGTGTTGCACTAAATCTACAGTGAGGATTGGAAACTAATTTTTGTTCCCAGTGTGTGGCTCCTTAGACTATTGTGTTGCAGAGCCTCAGTCTAATGATGGTTTGTCCAGTTGAGCAGCGACTCTGCACAACAGTGTTTGGGAGCAGGTTGTTGAACACTGCCAATCATCAACGGTCCAGCATTCACAAACACAGACAGCAGCAACAAGCTATCATTTCTGGACGAATGAAGCAAAATTTTCATTGACAATTCGCCCCTGTTCATGCACAACAGGATTTTCATCCCCAGGAAATGTTGGGAAAGTATTGTATTTTAAATAGGCCAGTTGTATTTGAAAGGTGTGAGAGCCGAGGTAGCTAAAATGATTTGCCACATCGTGATGTACCTTAACTAGGAGATTATCAATTCATCCAATCTCGTTGCTCAATACCAGGTCTAGTATAGCCTCTCTGCTCGCTCCACATGCTGTTCTAAGAAACTAGCCCAATAAGGTTCTGTGAACTCCTCATCTACGCTACCTTCACCAATCTATTTCCTATCTATATATAGATTAAAATCTCCCATGATTACAGCTCTCCATTCTGACAAGCCCCAACTATCTCTTTGTTAATCTGTCCTACTGTGTAGTTACAATTAACGGGCCTGTTCAACACTCCCACAAGTCACTTCTTGCCTTTATCATTCCTCATCTCAACCCAAAACAGCCATGCTACAGTCACTGGGGTAACACTGTGCAGGAGCACGAGGACAGGCACTAGGGGAAGGAACAGCAGCCAAGCTGCAGACACTGGGGTAACACTGTGCAGGAGCACGAGGACAGGGACTAGGGTAATGAACAGCAGCCATGCTGCCGTCACTGGGGTAACAGTGTGCAGGAGCACGAGGACAGGGACTAGGGGAATGAACAGCAGCCATGCTGCCATCACTGGGGTAACAGTGTGCAGGAGCACGAGGACAGGGACTAGGGGAATGAACAGCAGCCATGCTGCAGACACTGGGGTAACAGTGTGCAGGAGCACGAGGACAGGGACTAGGGGAATGAACAGCAGCCATGCTGCCGTCACTGGGGTAACAGTGTGCAGGAACACGAGGACAGGGACTAGGGGAATGAACAGCAGCCATGCTGCCGTCACTGGGGTAACAGTGTGCAGGAGCACGAGGACAGGGACTAGGGGAATGAACAGCAGCCATGCTGCAGACACTGGGGTAACAGTGTGCAGGAGCACGAGGACAGGGACTAGGGGAATGAACAGCAGCCATGCTGCAGACACTGGGGTAACAGTGTGCAGGAGCACGAGGACAGGCACTAGGGGAATGAACAGCAGCCATGCTGCAGACACTGGGGTAACAGTGTGCAGGAGCACAAGGACAGGCACTAGGGGAATGAACAGCAGCCATGCTGCCGTCACTGGGGTTACACTGTGCAGGAGCACGAGGACAGGGACTAGGAATGAACAGCAGCCATGTTGCAGACACTGGGGTAACAATGTGCAGGAGGACAAGGATAGTCAAAGGCAACCACACTGCAAATGGTTCATGCAGGTGTTACCCCAGTGGGAGCAGTGTGGTGAGGGACACAGGGAAGCTAATAATATGGGGCTATTTGTGAATGCAGGATTGGCATTGTGTTCACTGGTTGCGACACGAATTAAGGTGATCATACATAGGCCAGCTAGAAAGGAAAGGCGTGGTTGGCCTCATCCCTTCTTTTACTTTCTCTTTTTATTAATCTTCCTTCCCCTCCTCAGCTGCTCACCTTCCTGGTAGTAAATTGTATCTTCAAAGAGCAAATAGAGGTAGAGAGGTGAACAGTTTTCAGTAGGGAGTCCCAGAGCTTACAGTCGAACCTGCTGATGAATGTCTGTCAATGATAAAGTGATGAAAATCAGGGATGTGCAAATCTCCTGCTGATTACCACCTAGTGCTCCCCTTACCTGTTGAATCAGTGCTGCTTCATGTCGAACACCACTTAGAGGAAGCACTTAGGGTGGTAAAGGCGCAGAATGTGCTCTGGGTGGGGGGACTTCAATGTCCATCACCAAGAGTGTCTTGGTAGCGCCACTACTGACTGAGCTGGCTAAGTTCTGAAGGACATAGATCTTAGAATGGGCCTGTGATAGGTGGCGAGGGAACCCAGAGGAGAATCTACCTGTTGCAGATGTACCTGTCCATGACAATATTGGTAGGAGTGATCACTGCACAGTCTTCTTGGAGGCAAAGTCCCATTTTCACATTGAGGACATGCTCCATCATGTTGTGTGGCACTTTAAACTGAACTGGCGGGAACAGGCACCGGTATATAGAAGAAGGAAAGAAGAATAAGGTGCAGGAAGGAGTGAGGGTGTTGGACAGCACTAGAGAAGAAAGTAGTACCATTTTAGATAAGAGTGAACTTGGAAGGACTATGAGAAATACAAAGGCAGGATTCAACTGCATGTATGTCAATTCACACGGTGTGGTGAATAAGGTTACTGAGCTACAAACACAAACAGCCGTGTGGGAATATGATCTGGTGCCAATAATGGAAATGTGGTGAAAATGGTGAGGACTGTGTGCTTAATATTCAAGGATATAAAATGTTCTGAAAAGATAGGGAGGGAGAAAAGGGAGCTGGGGTGACAGTACTGATTGGGGGAGAGATTGTGGTGTTGGAAGGAGGGGATGTCCGTGAGGGGGAAAAGACAGAATCCATTTGGTTAGATTCAGAAGCAAAAAGGGGATGATCACATGACTGGGGGTATTCTATAGACTCTAAATAGTGAGAGAGAGATAGAGGAACAAATCTGCAGGGAAATGACAGAGATGGGCAAGAACTATAGAGTGGTGATATTGGGAGGGACTTTAATTACCCAAATATCAATTGGGATAATGTTAGAGTAAAGGGGAAGGAGGGAGAGGAATTTCTGAATGTGTTCAGAAAAATCTTCTTGATTAGTATGTTCTCGGTTGAACTCAGGAGATTTAGGAGAATGTTGCCAGGGTTTGAAAATTGCAGCTATGAGGAAAGATTGGATAGGCTGGGGCTGTTTTCCCTAGAACTGAGGAGGGTGAGGGGTGACATTACTGAGGTGCACAAGATTATGAGGGGCCGAGGTGGAGTAGATAGGAACGACCTGTTTCCCCTTTCTGAGAGGTCACTTACCAGGGGCCATAGATTTAAGGTGATTGGTAGAAGGATTAGAGGAGACATGAGGAAAAGCTTTTTCACCCAGAGGGTGGTGGGTGTTTTGAATTCACTGCCTGGTTTGGTGGGGGAGGCAGAAACCCTCAACTCATTTAAAAGGCACCTAAATCTGCACTTAAAGTGCTGTAACCTCCAAGGCTACGGACCGGGTGCTAGAAGGTGGGGTTAAAATGGGCAGCTAGTTATTTTTTCTCTTTTGGCTGGTGCAGATATAATTGGCTGAATGGCCTCTTTCTGTGCTGTAACTTTTCTCTGGTTACCCCTGGTTCTCACTTGAAGAATTCCCCTGACATGTATCACACACATTGTTGGATTTGGTGCTGAGAATGTGGTGGGCCAAGTGTCTGTGGGGGAGCACTCGGATAAGACTGATCACTATATTATAAACAAAGAACAAAGAACAAAGAAAAGTACAGCACAGGAACAGGCCCTTCGGCCCTCCAAGCCTGTGCCAATCATATTGCCTGTCAAACTAAAACATTTTGCATTTCCGGGGTCCGTATCCCTCTATTCCCATCCTATTCATGCATTTGTCAAGCTGCCTCTTAAACACCACTATCGTACCTGCTTCCACCACCTCCTCTGGCAGCGAATTCCAGACACTCACTACCCCCTGCGTAAAAAACTTGCCCCGCACATCTCATCTAAAGCTTTCTCCTCTCACCTTAAATCTATGCCCCCTGGTAATTGACTCTTCCACCCTGGGAAAAAGCATCTGACTATCTACTCTGTCCATGCCACTCATAATTTTGTAAACTTCTATCAAGTTGCTCCTCAATCTCCGTCGCTCTAGTGAGAACAATCCGAGTTTCTCCAACCTCTCCTCATAGCTAATAACCTCCAGACCAGGCAGCATCCTGGTAAACCTCCTCTGCACCCTCTCCAATGCCTCCATATCCTTCTGGTAATGTGGCGACCAGAATTGCACGCAATATTCCAAGTGTAGCCTAACCAAGGTTCTATACAGCTGCAGCATGACTTCCCAGCTTTTATACTCAATACCCCTGCCGATGAAGGCAAGCATGCCATATGCCTTCCTGACTACCTTATCCACCTGCGTTGCCACTTTCAGTGACCTGTGGACTTGTACACCCAGATCCCTCTGCCCGTCGATGCACTTAAGGGTTCTGCCATTTACTGTATCATTTCTACCTATAGTAGACCTTCCAAAATACATTACCTCGTATTTGTCCGGATTAAACTCCATCTGCCATTTCTCCGCCCAAGTCTGCAACCGATCTATATCCCGTTGTTTCCTTTGACAATCCTCTTCACTATCTGCAACTCCTCCAACTTTAGTGTCATCTACAAACTTACTATGTAGCCCAGTTACATTTTCCTCCAAATCATTTATATATACTACAAACAGCAAAGGTCCCAGCACTGATCCCTGCAGAACTCCACTAGTCACAGCTCTCCATTCAGAAAAGTGCCCTTCCACTGCTACCCTCTGTCTTCTATGACCAAGCCAATTCTGTATCCATCTTGCCAGCTCACCTCTGATCCTGTGCGACTTTACCTTCTAATCCAGTCTGCCATGAGGGACCTTGTCAAAGGCCTTACTGAAATCCATGTATATAACATCCACTGCCCTTCTATCGTCGATCATCTTTGTCACTTCCTCGAAAAACTCGACCAAGTTAGTGAGACACGACCTCCCCTTCACAAAACCATGCTGCCTCTCACTAATATGCCCATTTGCTTCCAAATGGTAGTAAATCCTGTCACGAAGAATCTTCTCCAATAATTTCCCTACCACTGATATAAGGCTCACCAGCCTGTAATTTCCTGGATTATCTCTGCTACCCTTCTTAAACAATGGAACAACATTGGCCATTCTCCAGTCCTCTGGGACCTCACCTGTAGCCAGTGAGGATACAAAGATTTCTGTCAAGGCCCCAGCAATCTCCTCCCTTGCCTCCCTCAGTACTCTGGGGTAGATCCCATCTGGCCCTGGGGACTTATCCACCTTAATATTCTTCAAGATGCCTAACACCTCCTCTTTTTTGATCTCAACATGATCCAGGCTATCTACAAACTCTTCCCTAGACAAATCGACAAAATTTAAATAAGGTTTAAATTATTAATGGAACAATTGAAAGTAAAACTTCTAAGCCAGAAGTGGGCTCATTTCAATGTGATAAGAAGGGATAAAGCCAGAGTAAAATGGAACCAAAGTCTGACAGGAAAATCTATAATGGAACGATGGGGGATCTTTAAGGAGGAGCTGTTTCAGGTACAGGCTAGATACATTCCAAAAAGGGTGAAAGGGAGGGGAACCAAAGCTGGGGGTTCCTGGATGTCGAGGGAGAGAGAGAATATGATGAAACAATAAAAGGAGTGTGTGTGATACATGTCAGGGGAATTCTTTAAGTGAGAACCAGGTCAAATACAATCGGTAGAGAGGGGAAGTGAAGAGGAAATAAGCCTGGAAAAGAGAGAAAGTCTGAGAATAGAATGGCAGTCAACATAAAAGAGAATCTAAAAATCTTACACCAGCGTGTAAATAGTAAGTGGGTAGTAAGAGGTGGAGTGGGTCTGATGAGGGACAGAGAGGGTGAGATATGCTAAGAGGTGCAGGGCTAGGATAGAATAATTAATGAGTTCTTTGTATCGGTGTTTACTAAGGGAGAGGAATCTGACACAGAATCACAGAGTCACACAGTGCAGAAGAGGCCCTTCGGCCCATTGAGTCTACACTGACACGTGAGAAACACCTGACCTACCTACCTAATCCCATTTACCAGCACTTGGCCCATAGCCTTGAATGTTATGACGTGCCAAGTGCTCATCCAGGTACTTTTTAAAGGATGTGAGGCAACCCGCCTCCACCACCCTCCCAGGCAGTGCATTCCAGACCATCACCACCCTCTGGGTAAAAAAGTTTTTTCTCACATCCCCCCTAAATCTCATGCCCCTCACCTTGAACTTATGTCCCCTTGTGACTGACCCTTCAACCAAGGGGAACAGCTGTTCCCCATCCACCCTGTCCATGCTCCTCATAATCTTGTATACCTCGATCAGGTCGCCCCTCAGTCCTCTCTGCTCCAACGAAAACAACCCAAGTCTATCCAACCTCTCTTCATAACTTAAATGTTTCACCCCAGGCAACATCCTGGTGAATCTCCTCTGCACCCCCTCCAGTGCAATCACATCCTTCCTATAATGTGGCGACCAGAACTGCACACAGTACTCCAGCTGTAGCCTCACCAAGGTTCCATACAACTCCAACATGACCTCCCTACTTTTGTAATCTATGCCTCGATTGATAAAGGCAAGTGTCCAAATGCTTTTTTCACCACCTCCGCCTTCAGAGATCTATGGACACACACGCCAAGGTCCCTTTGTTCCTCAGAACTTCCTAGTGTCATGCCATTCATTGAATACTTCCTTGTCAAATTACTCCTTCCAAGATACAATATCAGTAGAAGTGGAGATGGTAGAGGGAATGGATGGGGTGATCATTGAGAGGCAGGGTGTACTGGAAAGGCTGGATATGCTGAGAGCAGATAGGTTACCTGGTCCAGATGGTTTACATCCCAGGTTGTTAAAGTAAGTGGGAGTGGAGATCATAAGAAATAGGGTTTCTATTTGGCCCCTCCAACCTGCGCCCCCATTCAATAAGATCATGACTGATCTGATTGTGGCCTTAACTGCACTTTCCTGCCTGTCCCCCATAACTCTTGATTCCCTTTGTCAATTAAAAATCTGCCCAACTCAGCCCTGAATGTATTCAATGGCCCAGCCTCCACTGCTGTCTGGGGAAGAGAAATCCATAGACAAATGACCATCAGACAGAAGAAATCTCTCCTTACCTCTGTATTAAATGGAGACCCCTTATTTTTAAAACTGTAGAAGGGCTTGCCATAATCTTCCAGCCTTCCCTAGATATGGGGGAGGTGCCTGAGGATTGGAGAGTAGCAAATATGACACCCTTATTTAAGAAAGGGTGTAAGGGCAGCCCTAGCAACTACAAGTCAGCTAGTTTAACATCAGTGGTGAGTAAGCTTCTTCGTGGATCATCACCTTGAAGCGGTGTAGAGGCTTGTGCGATGCCATCAGGGACTCCTGGTTTCTGCTAGGGCTACCATGGCGACAAGGTTAGGGGGAGATGCCAAAGTGCAGTCTGAAACGTCCTCACCGACAGAACAGGCAAAGGAAGGCTGTGCATCCCACCGGCTGTGCAGGCAGGTGAAGGTTATTACGGTTCAACACGTCACCAAAATCTGAGCACCAACCTGTCCAGGTCATCTGGACAATGACAGTGCCTCAAGGCCCCCACATTAAACAAAGTCACACACAGGCATCAAGGGGCAGCCGATGGCAATGGTGGACAAGGCTTTAGAAGCAGTAATTAGGGAACAAATCAGCAGGCACTTGGACAGGTTTGAGTTAATTAAGGATTTGTAAATTTGTGCTTGACTATCTGTTCTGATCCTTGCCAGACCTCCAAGTTATTGGTAAGATCCGGTTAGGGACCAATAACATTTTGTTTAAAGTAGACAAAGTTTGAGATTTAAGACACTTGCTCAGTGAATAAAGCCACAGGATCCCACGGATTTTGAACAAACAAAAATAAACTTTACTACATAAGGTCAGAAAGATATAACATATTACAATATCTATTTTATACTCTAACATTCAGGGTTAATATGAGGAACATGTGAATTAACAGGCAGCTGCAGTCAAACATACAATTCTGCATAAAAAATGACAAATGCAACCAAAACAGATTCCATCAGCTCCCCTAGACATCAGTAACACTAAGTTAACCATTCTCACTGAAACTCTGGCCGGAATCATCCCAGGTTTGCGCTAAGTGTGGTAGAGGGCGGGGAAAAGAACATTTTTCATGCCGGCCACAATAGCAGCTTCTCACACCGTATCATCCCAATCTCGAATTATGCATTCCTGGGAAACATGGCGTTTAGATGGCAGGTGGGATCTCATTCGCCTGCCACACAGTCACTTCTCCGCTTTCTCACACCAGGCGCAGTATTTAAAGTGCAGCCGCATGCACACATCTCAATGCTCCCGGCCCACGGCTGCTGCACAGAAGACATGACCTCGAAAGGCAACAAGACTGCAGCCCACCCCCGATTCAGTGATGTGTCCCTGCAACACCTTTTGGACACCATGGAGGCCCGCCGAGATGTTCTCTACCCCTGCTGTGGCGGTAGGATGGGCAGCAACATCACCAACCCAGCTTGGGAGGTGGTGGCAGCGTTGGTCAGTGCCAACGCCCTTCAAAAGAGGAGGGCAGCCACCCAGTGCCACAAGAGGATGAATAATCTCCTCCGTTCTGCCAGGGTAAGTCACTCTTCTCATCACTCTCAACTCACACACTCACAAACCCATCACACACCCACAGGGCCCTCACTCACTGCCAGTTCAAGGGACATCACCATTCACTCTCTCACACTCACCTTCATTGTCCTCATCCCGTCCATGGGACCACTCACCACCCACACAGACCAGGCACACTTATCATCTGGCCTGGCAGGTGTCCTGCTTACACTCTCTCCATCTCTATTCATACAGGACCATCTGGGACACAACAGGGAGAGGACACAGACCAGTGGAGGAATGTCTGTGATCAAGGTCCTCAGGGACTTTGAAAACAGAGCCATCCAGCTGGCCGGCGATGACCGGGACCGTTCCTGTGCTGACGGTGAGGTCGGTGCTGCTCTAACAAGTGAGGATCCAGCAGTGCAACATCCATCAGATAACCAAGCTGTGAGTGATGTGTCCTCTTTCACAGACCACTGCCACACACTAATTATCTCTCCTTGCTTCCGCAGTCACATCTGGGAAACAGCCGAGGGGTCCACGAGGCAGGTCCTCGACTCAAGCCATGAAGACACCTTGGAAAAGGAATCTGCTGAAACCTCAATTGAAGTCCCATCACGGCGCTCACCCACGCCCTCCACCAGTAGACACACCTCGAGCTTTAGAGTGTCCTTGGGATCACAATTTGGTGAGTACATCGCACTGTCTGATCCACAGTAGCCAGAGGCGAGGTTTCCCAGGTCCCCGGCACTCGGAGGGCAGCTGGAGGCCAGAAACCTGCTGAGTCCGAGTCAGATGAGGAGCCTCTGGACTCGGTCATGTCACAGTTGCTGGAGCTGCAAAGACAAACTCGGGAACAGCAGGAAGGGATGTCCGCTGTACCCCTCAGATTGCAAGGCACGATGGAGGAGTCCGTCCGTCTTCAGGCTGAGGTGATAGCGCCGGCATTGCAACGCACCGAGGTCAACACTGGTAGGATGGCGGCCGCCATGGAGACCTTGGTCCTGGACGTCGGTCCTGCACTGCTGCACGGGCTCAACTCCATCACTGACACGATAGTTGGCCTCCAACAGTGTCAACGCGAGTGGGGTGCTGGGCAGCTCGATCTCACTCCAGGTTCCCCTTCTCCTCAAGGAGTCAGCCAGGGGCCCTCAGGCACCCATAGGGAGGAGGATCAGCAGGTGCACACCCCGGGGACATCCACCCAGGTGACTCCGGGAGTGTCCGGCCCATCCGAATCCCCTCTTCCTGTGACCCCAGCAGCTCCAGTTCCACAGGCCGAGGAGGTGTCACTGACACACAGCAGGACCCCAAAAGCAGGCTGGGGCCCTCCAGGTCTCAGCCCTCCAGAGGAGGCCCGCCAAAGTCACCACAGAGAGGGAGTTGCAGTCAGCAGGCAGCCTCCACCTCTGCTGTGGATGTCCGGGGAGCACCAAGACGTAGCGGCAGAGTTAGGTAAGTTAAGAAAATGTAATTGCACAGACTGGGCATGGGTGTTAATCACTTGTACATAATGTTCACTATTGTCAATAAACTCCCAAGAATATCTCCCTGTCTATGGCTCCATGTTCTGATGAGCAGTGTTTGTGTCACTCAGATGTGAAACCTTGGTTCCTCCAGAAGATAGGCAGGTGTCTCAGTCCAGGGCCTCTTCGCTATGCTCTGTGCAGCCTCCAGACCACAGTGATGGTCCAGCCTCACACTCCCTGGAAACATTACTGATGCCTGCACCTCGGCGGTGCTGGTCATTGCTGCCAGAATGGAGTGGGCAGGTGGCACAGAGTTCCATCATTCTCTCTGTGTGCTCTCAGGACATTAAGGTGGAGTTGTCCCCATCACACCAGCATCTGCGACCAGTGATACTGTGCTCCTGAAGGGCTGAAGGTGGACAAAGGATCAAATGTTTTTAAAGTTTCATGGCTGTGTCTCTATGATATGACCCTGGTCACAGAGCACAAGCGATCTGCCCTCGGCCAGACAGGAGTCAGACATTCACAGAGACTATGTGAAGATCTATGGAGTGTCCTCACTGTATGTTGTCATCATCCTCCTGCGATCGAGTGACTATTAGGGCCTCCACTGCATCTCCATGACAGGAGCATTCTCACAGAGGGTATTGGCACTGCCATAATCTAGACTGGAGTCAAACATTCACAACTGTGATGTGAAGATCTATGGAGTTTCCTCACTGCATGTCATCAGCATCCCCCACAAATCTGGCAGTTATAAGGGCCTCCCGAGCGCGCCTGCCTCACCTGGCCAGTGCGAGGGCCTAATTGCTGGTATCCTTGCCTTCAAGGACCTCCTCACCCTCACCCTCATCACCATCGATATCCTCCTCATCGGAGGAGACCTCCAGCTCCTCCATCTCCTCCTCAGGCAGCTCCTCTCCCTGTTGGAGCGCCAGGTTGTAAAAGGTGCAGCAGACGACGATGATGTGTCACACCCTCTGTGGGCTGTATTGCAGGGCTCGACCAGACCGGTCCAGGCACCGGAACCTCATCTTCAGCATCCTGATGGTCTGCTCTACCTGGTTGTGAGTTGCAGCATCAGCCTCATTATAGCGTCGCTCTGCTGCAGTCTGAGGCCGCTGCACGGGTGTTATCAGCCACGGCCTCTGTGGGTAGCCCTTGTCCCTGAGGAGCCAACCCTGCAGCCTCTGTGGACCCTGGAAAATTTTAGGGATCTGTGAGTGACTCAGGATGTAGGCATCGTGGACACTCCCTGGAAACTGTGCGCAGACCTGCAGGATGTGTTTGTGGTGGTCACACACCAGCTGCACATTCAGCGAGTGGAAGTCCTTGCGGTTGATATAGTTGACCACTTGTTGCCACAGAGATCTGAGCAGGTGCAGTCAATGGCACTCAGCGCTTGTGGGAATCCTGAGATCTGGGTGAATCCCAGCGCTCCTGTTTCCCGGCTGTCCTGGTCCCGGGTGAAATGCACAAAGTTGTTGCCTTCGTGAAGATGGCGTCTGTGACCTCATTTGTGGGTGGTGGATTGTGAAATCCCACAGAGGTCACCTGTGGAGCCCTGAAAGGAGCCACTGGTGTAGAAATTGAGCACCTCGGTCACTTTCACTGGTTCAATCACAGTCTTCGGTGACACTGGTTCTTGGTCTTCTGCAGAAGTGAAAGACGGTGCATAAAGACCCTGGGTGTCACTAGGCACCGACCAGCGATGGCTCGCTGTGGCTCTTTGGTGGCGTGTGTGGGAGCCCCAGCCACCCCTTCTTCCTGAAGGTGCTGCTCCTCCCTCTGTCCAGCCAGGAGCCTCAGTCACTCTCTTCTCCTTTGTCTCCGCTCCCTATCAGCCATGAATCATACAGCTAGGTCACCAGGGTCCATGATCCTGATGTACTCCTCCCGCAGGATGAGAGAGAGAGACACGTGGTTAACATGGGTGCACTAAGAACCTGTCCTGGTTAAGTCTGAAGGCCCCTTAACACATCCCGGAGAGTGCTGGCCACCACTTGGATGGCCAGAGATTAGTGTCCTGCATGGCTGCCCGAAACCCCACCCTCCTCCGCCCCACTCCACCTGACCGATTGGCAGCAGCTTTGCCCATTGGACTGCATGCTGTGCTCTCAGCTCAGGCACAGACATTCTCCTAACCCGCACTGCAAGGCTGCTCTGTTAGCTTGGACCATGGGGGAGACTGGTCCAAACCAGGATGATGACATTGCACAGGGGCTGTGAGCACCTCCAGCAGTAACTGCTCCATGAGCAGCTTTAGTGAGGAGATTGTACAACGTGTGCAGCCGCCCAACTGTTCTGCAGCCCCTAAAACACTCATTAGTTTGCAATCTGTGGCCAAGGGGTGAAAAGCTCTGGAGCTCTTGGTGACACTTTGATGTCTATGCGTTGCTTGAGTGGGCAGATAAGCTAGAGGCCCGACTCCAATCATATCAATGTGGCTGTGCCTGAACTGTCTCAGCAGCAGAGGAATGGTCACTTTATTCAAAGTTCCCTAATGCATGGCCTCTTCCCTTCCTGCACATGCTTGCGCACTACCATCAACCACAGGGCAGCCCTTGCCACCCCGCACCCCTCCTCCCTGCCTACTCACCTCAACCCACAGGGCAGCCCTTGCCCTGGGACCACACTGCCAGCCAGCGGGGAAAAAGCGGCTTGCCTGTGCCCTCGCCTGAATGCGCGGCGCCTCAACCTTAAGGTCCAATAGGTGACCCTCACAAGCGCTGAGCAATGTTAGTCACCTCCAAGTTCCCCTCGAAGTGCAGCTCACCAGGTGTACGCGCTATAAATGCTGTAGTGAAACACGCCAGCGTGCAAATACGTCGACGTGCCCGAATGATCCAGTGTGGGAGGGTGATTCTGGAGAGCCGGGCTTATAATGATATGCAGATGTATTACAACGAAGTTCCTTACGTCTAGCGGTGGGAAACATGGCCCGCTATTGACGGGCAGAGCGGATGATTGTAAGCTGTTTTCACGACGTTGTGAAACCAATTTTTGGCCTTCCCATCATCTTGCCCACTCATGTCTGCCATGACACCCGATGCCATCGGGCACGGAAAATTCCGGCCTCTGCCTCTCTCACGAGGGTTTCCAATCTTCACTTTCAAAGATCTAACCATTGAATTCTCTCCAAACGTCACTCCAACTCAGACAGCATCGACAACAGCCCACCTCGCAGAGTTTCAACCTCGTCTCGTGAGATTCCGTCACCCTGAATTTCCAAGTCTGTACTCAAACACCAACTCACAAGTACAATTTCAGCTCTTCCGCCGTGCCAAGCAGGACATTACTGCTCCAAAGGGGCACCTTTGCCCAGTGGCCCGCAGCACTGAGTCACCAACCTTTGGCTGCCTTCTTGAAGGGCTTCTCCTGAGCCCTCTTCAATTACCAGACTCAGGCGGCTTGAGCAACGGCCCACCCCAATCTGACCTTCCGAGATTATGTTCCCTGGATTCCCGAGTATGCACCCAAGCTCCACATTATGGGCACAGCTTCACATCTTCGACCGCACTGAGCAGAACGTCACCGCTCCCAAGGGCTCCCTTTGCCCCAGTGGCCCTCTTCAATCACCGTGGCATCTCCTGAGATGTCTTTACCTAGAGTCTGCTCCCCGCAGCCCTTTTCCTGTTTTGAGCCTGTTTCTCTGCTCCCTTTTTTTTCCTTACCTTAACTGGGACCTGTGTCTGTCCGTTGTCTCTGCCCCTTACCTGAAACTTCCTTTTGGGACCTCTCCCTGTCCCTCTCCGTTGTCCCCTGTCTGGGACGCTTGCTGGCTAAGGCACTCACACCTGGATACCTGATCCGGGCTTCTGCACCATTTTCCTTTTTTTCCTTGATGCACAGGCGTGCTGGGCCTGTCCTGGGCTGTCCTGAGCGTAAAGTACTTAAAGATGAAGAACTGTGCATGTGCAGCCCGCTCCCGGCCTGCACATGTACAGAAAGTCTGAGGTCCATCGGGAGTTGAAGATCCTGACATCTGAGCTCAACATTTGGCCAAGTTTGGGTTTCATAACAAATCTAACTTAATTTTTTAGATGAAGTAACAGAGAAGATTGATGAAGGGAATGTAGTGGATGTCCTCTATATGGATCTTCAGAAAACATTTGACCAAGTACTACATAACAGGCTAATTAACTAAATTCAGTCTCGTGAAATAGGAGGGTCACTGTCAACTTGGATAGAAACAATTAGCTTCAGGATAAAAAGCAGTGAGTCATGGTAAATGGTTATTCTTCACACTGGAGGATGATAGACAGTGATGTTCCCCAAGGGTCTGTGATTTTTTGATTTAAATGTCTTGGATATTGAAATAGAATGAAACTTCAAAGTTGGCTGAACATACCAAACTTGGAGAAGTGGCAAACAGTGTGGATGATATCATTCGACTGCAACAGGACATGGATTAGCGAGCAGAAAGGGCAGACAAATGGAAACTGGATTTTAATAGAGAGAAGTGTGAGGTGATGCATTAGGCAGAAGGGATAGAGAGAGGCAATAAAGAGTAAAGGGCACAATTTTAAAGAGTGTGTGGGACAGAGGGGGTTCATGTACATCGGTCTTTGAAAGTAACAGGACATATTGAGAGAGCAGTTAGTAAAGCAGATGGGATTGTGCTTCATTAACAGAGGTATTGGGTACAAAAGCAGGGAAGTTATGTTGAACCTTTATAAAGCTCTGGTTAGGCCCCAAGGTATAGTGTCCAGTTCTGGTCACCACACTTAGGAAGGATGTGAGGGTCCTTGAGAGGGTGTGGAGGAAATTTACCGGAATAGTTCCAGGGATGAGGGATTTTAGTTACAAGGTTAGGTTGGAGAAGCTGGGGTTGTTTTCCTTGGAGCAAAGGGGATTGAGGGGAGATTTGATAGAGGGGGACAAGATTAGGACAGGTTTAGATAAGGTCTCAATATGAAGTTCCTCAACGCAGATCCTTGTGGGAAACCACAAGTCACATTCTGCCAATTTGAGTCTCTGTCTGTCATCGGTTTTCTGCCACTCAACCAATTTCCTAACCAATTTTCCTTCAATTCCATGAGTTTCAACTTGAGCTAACAGTTTTTTGAGGGCCTTCAGCAAATGCCTTCTAAAAGTCCATATAAAGACTATCAGAGACATTCCCCTGTCCATTACTTCAGTCACCTCTTTAAGAAGTTCCAGCAGCTTGGTCAGATATAACCCACCCGTTACAGATCTATGCTGGCTCTCTCTGATCAGCTGAAAACTCTCCATGTGTTCAGTCACCTTATCCTTAATTATGGACTCCAGTAACAACTGATATTAGGCTAACTGTCTATAATGCCCCGGATTCCCTCTCTCACCTTTCTTAAATAGAAGAGTGACATGTACAATTTTTCCAATTTCCAATCATGAGAGCTTTGGAAGATTATAGTTCAGACATCTACAATGTTCCCACCGACTTCCTTTAAAACCCAGGAATGGAAACCATCTGATCCTGGGGAAATTGTCACTCTTTAGTTCTATCACTTTTTTCTTTCAGTTATTTTATTTACATTAATTTTGTTGAGTTCCTGTTACAGCACAGCAGATGGTAAATTCTAAACTGCTCAAATCCCAAAGGAAAACCTGAAACAACTGCCACAACTCTTTTGCAATTTGTATATTTATTTCGAGATGCGTGCCTTGAATTCAATAGTAATAAGACCTCCGAGTCCTATTGCTTTTTTACAAAACTAAGTTAACATTTATTAATAGAAGAGTGATTTTAAGCACATACATAGGTCTACAAATTACTACAATGATAACTCCCAGCTCAGGCAAAGCACACACCCTGGACAGTCAAATTCAAAGTGAACTCTTTCTCCGGTACATAGATGATTACTTCGGTGCGGCTTCATGCTCTCGTCGGGACCTGGAAAAATTTATTAATTTTGCTTCCAATCTCCACCCTTCCATCATTTTCACATGGTCCATCTCTGACACTTCCCTTCCCTTCCTTGACCTCTCTGTCTCAATTTCTGATGATAGACTGTCCACCAATATCCATTACAAGCCTACCGACTCCCACAGCTACCTCGACTACAGCTCCTCACACCCCGCTTCCTGTAAGGACTCCATCCCATTCTCTCAGTTCCTTCGCCTCCGTCGCATCTGTTCTGATGACGCTACCTTCAAAAACAGCTCCTCTGACACGTCCTCCTTCTTACTTAACCGAGGTTTTCCACCCACAGTCGTTGACAGGGCCCTCAACCATGTCCGGCCCATCTCCCGCGCATCCGCCCTCACGCCTTCTCCTCCCTCCCAGAAACATGATAGGGTCCCCCTTGTCCTCACTTATCACCCCACCAGCCTCTGCATTCAAAGAATCATCCTCCGCCATTTCCGCCAACTCCAGCATGATGCCACCACCAAACACATCTTCCCTTCAACCCCCCTGGCGGCATTCCGTAGGCATCATTCCCTCCGGGACACCCAATTCCACTCCTCCATCACCCCCTACTCCTCAACCCCCACCTATGGCACCTCCCCATGCCCACGCATAAGATGCAACACCTGCCCCTTCACTTCCTCTCTCCTCACCGTCCAAGGGCCCAAACACTCCTTTCAAGTGAAGCAGCATTTCACTTGCATTTCCCCTAACTTAGTCTACTGCATTCATTGCTCCCAATGCGGTCTCCTCTACATTGGAGAGACCAAACACAAACTGGGCGACCGCTTTGCAGAACACCCGCAGTCTGTCCACAAGAAAGACCCAAACCTCCCTGTCGCTTGCCATTTTAACACTCCACCCTGCTCTCTTGCCCACATGTCTGTCCTTGGCTTGCTGCATTGTTCCAGTGATGCCCAACGCAAACTGGAGGAACAGCACCTCATCTTCCGACTAGGCACTTTACAGCCTTCCGGGCTGAATATTGAATTCAACAACTTTAGATCTTAAACTCCCTCCCCCATCCCCACCCCCATTTCCGTTTCACAGACCCCATTATTACTCTACTTTACAATAAATTCCAATAACATTATGAAAATTATTATATCTTCCTGACAGTTCCTGATTCAATATCAGCTTCCTTGGAATGTTGGGCATGCTGGCCTCTTCTACTGTAAGTACTGACACAAAGCCATTCTTCAACATGGCCACCATGTCCTTATTTTCATTGACAATATCACCATCATCACATTTCTTAGTCGCCCTCATTGCTCCTGACCACCCACTTTTCCTCATAGAATTGTAAAAAAAAAATCATGTTGAATTTGACATCTCTTGCAAGTTTCTTCTGATATTCCCCTTTTGTAACTGTCTTGTCCCCTTTCCTCTTCTTTGTATCTTTCTCATTTGCCAGGATCTGTGCATTTTTTAAAAGAAAATTTGTATGTTTTTTTTAGTTTTATATGGATCTTTTACCTCTTTAGTTGTCCATAACTTTGAGGGAGGATAAAAGAGTTGCATGCAGTAGTTTGTTTACTCCCCATAAATAGGTACAGCAAGGAGCGAATCTTTAATGTCTTCCAGTCTGGATGAAAGATCATCAACCTGAAAACATTAACTTTTCTTCTCTCTCCCACAGATGCTGTCTGATCTGCTGAGTCTTTCCTCAGCCCAACCATCTTCAGCTGCTTCACCAATGACTTTCCTTCCAACATAAGGTCAGAAGTGGGGATGTTCGCTGATGATTGCACAATGTTCAGCACCATTTGCGACTCCTCAGATACTGAAGCAGTCCATGATGAGGGCAGTGTTGTGTAGGCAGTGTATGATTTTAACAAGGCTTTTGACAAAGTCCCAAATGGCAGGCTGGTTAAAAAAGTAAAAGCCCTTGGGGTCCATGGGAGAGTGGCCGAATAGATCCAAAATCTACATAGAGGCAGGAAGCAAAGGGTAATGTTTGACAGGTGTATTTGTGACTGGAAGGATGTTTCCAGTGGGGTTCAGCAGGGCTGAGTAGTGGGCCACTTATCTTTTGTAGTCTGTATGAATGATTTAGATTTAAATGTTGGCGGTGTGATAAAGAAATGTGCAGATGATACAAAAATTGGCTGTGGGGTTGACAGTGAGAAGACAAGCTTTAGACTGCAGAAAGATATAGATGGTCTGATCACTTCAACAGGAAAGTGGAAAATGGAATTCAATCCAGAGAAGTATGAGGGAGGTAATAAGGCAAGAGAATACACAATAAATGGGGGGATACTGCATAATGTGGACGATCAGAGGGTCTGTGGAGTTTAGTGAATGTCCACAGATCCTTAAAGGTAGCAGGACAGGTCAATAAGTGGGTTAAAAAGGTATATAGCCTGCTGTCCTTTATTAGCCGATT
Source organism: Cetorhinus maximus (assembly GCF_964194155.1). Taxonomy (NCBI): domain Eukaryota; kingdom Metazoa; phylum Chordata; class Chondrichthyes; order Lamniformes; family Cetorhinidae; genus Cetorhinus; species Cetorhinus maximus. Next base: position 72,513,189 of record NC_135895.1, on the reverse strand, counting down.
GAGGCATAGAACATAAGATTACAGAGATTATACTAGAACTGTATAAAGCACTCATTACGCCACAGCTTGTGTACTGCTTACAGTTCTTCAGTCCACGTGGTGTAGGTACACCCACAGTGCTGTTGGGGAGGGAGTTCCAGAATTGTGACCCAGCGACAGTGAAGGAACGACAATATATTTCCAAGTCAGGATGGTGAGTGACTTGGAGGGGAACTTCCAGGTGGTGGTGTTCCCATCTATCTGCTGCCCTTGTCCTTCTAGATGGTAGTGGTCGTGGGTTTGGAAGGTGGTGTCTAAGGAACCTTGGCGAGTTCCTGCAGTGAATCTTATAAATGGTACACACTGCTGCTACTGTGCGTCAGTGATGGATGGGGTGCCAATTGAGCGGGCTGCTTTGGCCTGGATGGTATGTTTTTTAACCCACTTATTGACCTGTCCTGCTGGGAGGGTGTTGGTTACAGAATGGTATCTCTTAAAGAAGTCTTTGTAGTCTTCAGCAGGTTAACAGCAAGTCTTTATTAACTACTTGCAACTAAATATATACATACAGTAAAGGGTACAGGCAAGAAGCTATCTCCAACCTAGATCTTCACATGTCTCTGCTCAACACCACACTGACCCCAGGTCTGGGTCATGTGCCTTCATGCATCACTATATGGGTGATACTGTCCTCAATCCCACATTAACCCTGTATGTGCCAAACCCTTATAACTACAGTGTTGAGCTTCTTGAGTGTTTAACATTGGATAATGTTATATATATAAATATGAATATATGTATTATTTTTTAAATACTATGAGCCCTGTTCTGTGAATGTTCCTTGGGCTTGTGACCTGGAGACATTGCAACAAAATTGACAATTTCAGAGTTCATAACCCATTACAGAGGTCAATATTTTAAACATTTACCATTTACATTTTTAAGTTAAAGATGCTGATGTGGATTTATTTTGACTGAAGTTTGATTGAAGTGCTCTAAAATTAATCAAAAGGTTTGTTCGACAAAGGATAAGAGTCAGCCTTGAAGTTACGATTGCAATGGTGCCTGGAAGTAAATTAATTTGAACTTTTCAAAGCGCTTTGACCTGAGAGAAAGAACTGCTATTGTGTTCGATCGAGCAAATTAAAGATGCAAGGATTTGATTTAAATCTTGTTTAAATCAATTTGAATATTTATCTCTTGCCTTAATTTGGATACCTACAGACCAAGTCTTGCTATTGGGATTGACGGCTACCCAAACCTCTAAAGTTTGGCAAGCAAGAAGTAGTCTGGAATAAAATGGGATTCACCTCCTTAGATATTGCCGTCAACAGGGTGAATCCGGTGGATTCTGTCAGGTGTTGAAAGGAATAATATCCCTTCGGGATTGTCATAGTCCAAGGTTATTTTAAATTAGTGCTAGGTGAGTGAGAATAGCATGCCAGGTCAGTTAGACAAGAAGCTAAGAGAGGGCCACCTGTAGTTCATGTTTTCACACCCTAACACCTTTAAGTAATTATCCTTTGAATGGTAATTACCCTCGGGATGTTTCACCATTTCTCAAAGCCCAGGTGCCTCCTAAAAACTTCAATCGCCAAACTAAATAAAAGTTATACTCCTACAACGTATGAATCACGAAATTAGACATTTTTGCAACAATTAGGATAGAGTTGAACAGACTTGTACCTGTCAGAGGGTCAAGGGATGTAGAATTTGAATTGGGATATTTGAGGGTTAGGGAGAAATATATCAAGAATTAACTATAAGATGTGTATGGACAACTGGGATGCTGGAGAACTGTTTATGTCAATTTTTTTATTGATTATGTGATAAGCTGTAGTTTTCTGTAAAATGTGCTGTGATTATCTTTGTTGGTACTTGAAATCTATGTAGTCAGTCATACTGAGCTAACAGAGTTTGTGAGGCTCCTGCAAATGGATAAAAAATAACATTGAGTGAGCAGTTGGAGCCTGCTCCAGATGGAGACTGTAAGGATATGGGCTTTGGAGAGTATTTAAAGTGATTAGGCCCATTTCAAGAGCTAAATGAACCTTGGCTTTTTGTGAGAAATGACTGTTCTGTGGAACCAACAGCTTTCTGAGTCTCAGAATGTTGTACAAAAAACAACTGTTACTCTTAAAAGAGAGGGAAAGAATAGTGTCTATGCTATTATTTTTCTCTTCTGCCATTCGGAAGGTGCTGAGAATTTTTGATGTTTGTTGAAATAATTATAGTTCAGTATGAAGCTCTACTAGATGGTGCTTTAATATTAAGTTGGGTAGTATGCAGTTCTATTTCTATTTCATGCCATTCTATTTCTCCTTTATTTGTGTCAATAAAGCAAATGCTGATTCAATTGAGGTTGCTTTACAGTTGGAATTCTTGCTGCCTTCAAGGTCCTGAGATGCGTCATAAGCTGTGTAAACAGAGAACTTTCACATTAAATTCAAAAGCAGCAAAAGGAGGTCCTAGGGCACACAACATACTGTGCCTTTGAGTGGATGGGTTTTTCCACAGTTCTAATATTTCCTTGTGTGTTTGAATCTTTCTCAGTGTAGGAGGTCCGACGGGGTCACCAGACAGTTGGACAAGCATCTGTGAGTAATGTGAATAGGTGATGTAGAGAAATTGGCCACAGCCTCTATCTAAGCATCCACAGAGTAACAGGCCCAAATAGTCCAGCCTCCATTTCGTTAGAGATAGGATGTACAAAGGGGGTTCATGTCAGGACTCTGCAGCTGTCTTGACATGTGCTGGAATTGCCCGGGAATGGGCTGGTGTGTGATTCCGCTGCCTGGAACCTCCGCGAATGTCTCCAACTTTGAGCTCAGGGTCGGAGACTTCTGCCAGATACACGGACTTACCCGCATACCTACCCTGGAAATGTTTAGTGCCTGGTCTAAATCGGTGGTAAGGTAGCATAATTCACCAAATATTACAACTGACCCCACCTAGTCGCCCCGCCAAGCTGACCCAACTATCCCTCCAAAAAGATCCAACTACCTCCAACCAGACCTGATTACTCCCTGACCACCAAAATGTCCCCCCAACCCAACAACCCACTCACTCACCCACCTATCCACCTCACCTACTAGCCCACTAACCCACCTCACCCACTCAGTCAGCCACCTCACCCACTCAGCCACCTCACCCACTCAGCCACCTCACCCGCTAACCCACCTCACCCGCTAACCCACCTCACCCGCTAACCCACCTCACCCGCTAACCCACCTCACCCGCTAACCCACCTCACCCGCTAACCCACCTCACCCGCTAACCCACCTCACCCGCTAACCCACCTTGCCCACCTGAATCACCTACCAACCTCACCAACTCACCCACCTACTCACCTCACCCACTCACCCATGTCATCCACTAGCCCACTAACACACCTTACCCATGTACTCACTCACCCACCTCACCTACCTACCCACCTCACCCAATCACCCACCTCATCCACTAACACACCTCACCCATTCACCTATATACCCACAGGTTTGTCAGACAATTGCACACAACTTGGTCATTCATATAATGTAGCCAGCTCTGTTTCTTTGAACCTGGCCCTATGCAATATCCAGACAGCAACATTCAAAAGACTTAAACCTCACAAGCACCTCAAACAACAATCCTATGTATAAATGAGATCTATTGAACTAACATTAACGTTTTCTATTTGTGTATGACTCCTGGTTTCAATTTCACATTTAACTATGGCAAAACCTTCCAGTAGATTAGCAGCAACCAATTCACCTGCAATAATGTGCTATTTCTATCCACACAAGTGGGCTTTATTAACAGAAAATTTACACTTTGATTGAGTGATAAGTATTTTCTCATTTTAAATTGAAACTAATCATACTTACAAATGCCCAGCCTGGAGCATGTAATAGGAGACCAAAGCAATGCAGATGCTGGAAATCTGAAATAATAACAGAAAATGCTGGAAATACTCAGCAGGCCAGACAGCATCTGTGGAGAGAGAAACAGAGTCAAAGCTTCAGGTCCACGATCTGCAGTAGTTCTGACGAAGGGTCAATGACCTCTGTTTCTCTCTGCACAGATGCCACCAGGCGTGCTGAGCATTTCCAACGCTTCCCATTCCTACTGGAGCAAAAATAACCCCTTTTGCCAGCCCTCCAAATAGCAATCAGACTCTTGTGAGCTTCTCATTCCCCTTCAGCAAGAAACCCAGCAGCAACTGCCTGAGATCTGGTTTGGCACAACATTAAACATGAATTTCAAATGTAAAGTTAAGGTATGAAGAAAACATAAACATCAATGTCAAAGCAGTAAATAGATCATTTTAAAAATGAGTAATTAATACAACTGACAATTAAGAAGTGCCAAGCAGCAGAACTAACTAATAAAACCTTCTTTGACTTTTCTCTTACGAAGCAGAGCTAGAGAGAGACAGACCAGGACCCAAGCCCTGGTCACTAGGGGAAGGAGGAAGGGCCTGGGGCGGAGCTAGGGAGTTGTATTTAATGAACACAGACCATGCATTGGCCACTGGTGGTGCACAGGCCGAGCTGACCTCAGCGGAACTCAGATGAAAGTGGAGCTGGGAAGCGAGTTGTCTTTCAGCCTGGGGTTTCCTCCTCTGCTAGCCCGATTTCCACCAATGTCCATATCCTGAGAATTATTAGACTTTGAAAAATCTAATTGCTGTTTGTGTAGCCTTGTCGTATGTGAAGTCACTAAATTACAACAGTCACTACACTTCAAATGTGTAACTAACCCTTTCCCTGCCAGGACAATAGGTGGGAGTAACATCCAACTATGATCGTGGAGGAGACCTGTAGCAATCAGGTCAGTTTTCTGTAATACGCCTGCCTGCTGTGGAAATGACTTCAATGGTAACAGTGAGTGGCAAGTGGGTAAAACATGTGGAACTGGTCTGTAAGCTCTTGTTCTCTGCCACTGCCAAATGTGATTATTCTCCCCAAGGCACAGTGTTTTTCAGTGAGAGTTTCTATCTAGAAGGGGCTCTGCAAACTCTGATTGTGCAGTGCTTTCTTCCAGCCACTGGAGGTCAGCACACAATAAACCAGAGTCAACAGCCTAAATTTCCTGGCATCTTGTAATGGCACAATTATGGTTCAAGGCCTGGAAAAGCAGCTGCGTTTGGTGCCAACAGTGTGCACGTGCAGTTCTAGTGTTTTACTCTGTTACATCATTGTGAGTGAGAGCAGCAGTCAGGAGCAAAGATGTTCACAAAAGAGACGTCGGCAGCAAGGACGCAAGTTAAAGCGCTTCATGTGGCCAGCTTCTCATGGTTTAGAAAACTGGGCAGATTTTGTTCAGACCAGTGGACAGGGAGACACACTTTTTCCACTTTGATCTCATTGCCTGTCCCTATCAAACAGCGACCAGTAAAAACCCTGCACTGGCGACAGTGTGATCTACATATATTTAAAACACGCCAGCACCCTCACAAATGCATTTTCAAAACATGAGCGGATGCCTGCCCCGGACGGGCATCATGTCACAATTACATGGCGCTTGGGCAGTGACCAGTTTGTCAAGGCCAACCCGAGCATTCGCAAGCTCAAAACACCATCTGTTACCTCATCTCCCTGCGAGAAAGCAGTTGTAGAAAATATTGCCACAAGAACAGGCTGTGTGCGGGGGAGTGACATGATCGGATCTCTGCACATGTGCAGACGGGTATCAGCAGACATCTTGCACAGCCATCTTGGTTTGGCAAGGGACACTGTAGAAAAGAGCGAAGGATTGAGATCAACGTGATAGAGCGAGTGATGCCATCATTATAGGTGTTGTTGCCCTCATCGCGGTGAATTATTCTGACTTTGAATACATTGCGTGATTCCATTAAGTAAAGTCTGGTTTAAATGAAATGAAATTAAATTGGATTATATAAAGGGCAGTTTCTTCACTACTGCATCATTGCCAAGTCAATAAAAATGCGTTGCCAATGATTCATTTTTAGAGGTATTTTTCCAACTTGTTGTATTTGAAACATCTATTGCTGCAATGAAGAGTGCAACTGATTGAATTGGCAGCAGAAACAATCTCACAAAGAAGCAAGGCTGAAGTTGCAGCAAAAACTGCTTGAAAGATCATCATCTTAAAGTCCTGAATCAAGAATCAAGGATTCTTAGGTCACTGGCTTCTGCACTCTCTCTGAGTTAGGTGACTTTACTCCATATCTGGCAGTCTTGTGGTGCAGTGGGTAGCCAAACACCCTGGGTTCAAGTCCCGCTCCACGACTTGATGGCCAAGGAAGATATGTTCATAACGTGGCCAAACAGATTGAATATAAACCTGAAAATCCTTCCAACACATGCCAATGGCAGGTGGTAAGAGTCATAGAGTCATACAGCACAGAAACAGGCCCTTCGGCCCATCGTGTCCATGCCAGCCATCAAGCACCTATCTATTCTAATCCCATTTTCCAGCACTTGGACATAGCCCTGTATGCTGTGACATTTCAAGTGCTCATCTAAAGAGTTCCTCAATGTTCTGAGGGTTTCTGCCTCTACCATGCACTCAGGCAGTGTGTTCCAGATTCCAACCACCCTCTGGGTGAAAAAATCCCTCCTCCAATCCCCTCTAACCCTCCTGCTCCTTACCTCAAATCTATGCCCACTGGTTATTGACACCTCCGCTAAGGGAAAAAGTTTCTTCCTATCTATGCCCCTCATAATTTTGTATATCTTTATCAGGTCACTCCCTCAGCCTTCTCTGCTCTAAGGGAAACAACCCTAGCCTATCCAGTCTCTCTTCATAGCTGAAACACTCCAGCCCAGGCAACATCCTGGTGAATCTCTTCTGCACTCTCTCCAGCGCAATCACATCCTTCCTATAATGTGGTGACCAGAACTGCACGCAGTACTCCAGCTGTGGCTTAACTAGTGTTTTATACAGCTCCAACCTAACCTCCCTGCTCTTATATTCTATGCCTCAGTTAATAAAGGCAACTATCCCACGTGCCTTCTTAACCACCTTATCTGCTGTTATGTTGCTGCCTTCAGGGATCTCTGGACATGTACACCAAGATCCCCCTGATCCTCTGTACTTCCTGGGGTCCTACCATTCATTGTATATTCCCTTGCCATGTTAGTCCTCCCAAAATGCATCACCTCACACTTCTCAGGATTAAATTCCATTTGCCACTGCTCTGCCCATCTGACCAGCCTGTCTATATCGTCCTGTAATCTAAGCCTTTCCTCCTCGTTATTTACCACACCACCAATTTTTGTGTCGTCTGTGAACTCACTGATCATACCTCCTATATTCACATCTGGATCATTAATGTACACTAAAAACAACAAGGGTCCCAGCACCGATCCCTGTGGTACACCACATGTCACAGGCTTCCAATCGCAAAAACAACCTTCGACCACCGCCCTCTGCCTCCTGCCACTAAGCCAATTTTGGATCCAATTTGCCAAATTGCCCTGGATCGCATGGACTCTTACCTTCTTGACCATTTTCCCATGCGGGACTTTGTCAAAAGCCTTACTGAAGTCCATGTAGATTATATGAACTGCACTACCCTCATCTACACATGTAGTCACATCCTCGAAAAATTCAGTCAAATTTGTTAGGCATGATCGCCCCGTGACTAACTATCCCTGATTAATCCCTGCCTCTCCAAGTGGAGATTAATCCTGTCCCTCAGAACTTTTTCCAATAGTTTCCCCACCACTGATGTTAAACTCACTGGCCTGTAATTACCTGGTTTATCCCTATTACCCTTCTTAAATAACGGTACCACGTTCGCTGTCCTCCAGTCCTCTGGCACCTCTCCTGTGGCCAGAAAGGATTTAAAAATTAGTGTCAGAGCCCCTGTGATCTCCTCCCTTGCCTCACACAACAACCTGGGATACGTCTCATCTGGGCCTGGGGATTTATCCACCTTTAAGTCCTCTAAAACCACTAATATCTCCTCCCTTTCAATGCTAATTTGTTCAAGTATGTCACAGTCCCCCTCCCTGATTTCTACACCTACATCATCCTCCTCCATAGTGAACACAGGTGAAAAGTAATCATTTAAAACCTCACCTATGTCCTCCGGCTCCACACACAGATTGCCACTTGGGTCCCTAGTGGGCCCTACTCTTTCCCTGGTTATCCTCTTGCCCTTAATATATTGATAAAATGACTTGGGATTTTCATTTATCTTGCCCGACAGTGTTTTTTCATGTCCCCTCTTTGCTCTCCTAATTACTTTTTTAAGTGCCCCCTACACTTTCTATACTCCCCTAGGGCTTCTGCTGCTTTCAGCCCTCTGTATCTGCCATAAGCCTCCTCTTTATTTTCTTACCCAACCCTCTATATCCCTTGATATCCAGGGCCCGCTGGACTTGTTGGTCCTACCCTTCACCTTTACAGGAACATGTTGGCCCTGAACTCTCACTATTTCCTTTTTGAATGACTCCCACTGGCCTGATGTCGACTTTCCTACAAGTAGCTGCTCCCAGTCCACTTTGGCCAGATCCTGTCTTACCATATTGAAATCCGCCTTCCCCCAATTCAGGACCTTTATTTCCAGTCCATCTTTGTCCTTTTCCATAGCTACCTTAAACCCTACAGAGTTATGGTTACTATCTCCGAAATGCTCCCCCACTTGACACTTCTATCACTTGCCCAGCTTCATTCCCTAAGATGAGGTCCAGTACCGTCCCTTCTCTTGTAGGACTTTCTATGTTCTGGCTCAAAACGCTCTCATGGATGCACTTTAAGAATTCCACCCCCTCTAAGCCTTTCACACTAAGACTATCCCAGTTAATATTGGGGTAGTTGAAATCCTGTACTATTATTTCCTATTACTTTTACACTTTTCTGAGATTTGCCTACATATCTGCTCCTCTATCTCACCCTGACTGTTTGGAGGCCTATAGTACAATCCCAGCAAAGTGACTGCCCCTTTTTGTTTTTAAATTCTACTTATATGTCCTCATTTGAGGAACTTTCTAAGATATCATCCCTCCTTACAGCGGTAATTGACTCCTTGCTCAACAGTGCAATGCCAGCTCCTCTTTTACACTCCCTGCTATCATGCCTGAAGATTCTATATCCTGGAATAATGAGCTGTCAGTCCTGCCCTTCCCTCAACCACGTATCTGTGATAGCAACAATATCATACTCCCATATGTTAATCAACACGCTTAATTCATCTGTCTTACTTGTAAGACTCCTTGCATTAAAATAGATATAATCCAGCCTTGCGCTATTCCCTTGTGCCTTAACAGGTCTATATTTGCTCTGCCTTCCACACTGACTTAGTTTCTCTTCTATATTTGGCTGTGCATCACCCCATACTGTACCTCCACTCTGTATCCCATTCCCCTGCCAAACTGGTTTAAAACCCTCCCAACAGCACTAGCAAACCTCCCCGCAGGAATGTTGGTTCCATTCCAGTTCAGATGCAACCTGTCCGACTTGTACAGGCCCCACCTTCACCAGAAACAGACCCAGTGATCCAAGAAACTGAAGCCCTCCCTCCTGCACCATCTCTTCAGCGTTCACTTCCAAGTATTCTGAAATCTCATCCTTAATAATGGACTCTAAAATCTTACCAATGACCGAGGTCAGGCTAATCGGCCTGTAATTTCCCGTCTTTTGCCTCACTCCCTTCTTAAACAGGGGGGTTACATTAGCGATTTTCCAGTCCTCTGGGACTCTCCCTGACTCCAGTGATTCCTGAAAGATCATCACTAACGCCTCTACTATCTCTTCAGCTATCTCCTTCAGAACTCTGGAGTGTAATCCATCTGGTCCAGGTGATTTATCCACCTTCAGACCTTTCAGTTTTCCTAGCAGCTTCTCCTTGGTAATGGCCACCATACTCACCTCTGCCCCCCGACTCTCTTGAACTTTGGGGATGTTACTCGTATCTTCCACTGTGAAGACTGACGCAAAGTAGCTATTCAGTTCCTCCGCCATTTCATTGTCCCCCGCTACTACTTCTCCAGCGTCATTTTCCAGCGGCCCAATGTCCACTTTTGCCTCTCTCTTACCCTTTATATATCTAAAAAAACTCTTGCAATTTTATTTTATATTACTGGCTAGTTTACCCTCATATTTAATCTTCTCCCTCCTAATTTCTTTTTTAGTTGTCCTCTGTTGGTCTTTGTAGGCTTCCCAATCCCCTGGTATCCCACTGCTCTTCGCCACATTGTATGCTTAACTCGGTTTCTCTCTCTCTCCACAGACGTTAACTCGGTTTCTCTCTCTCTCTCCACAGACGTTAACTCAGTTTCTCTCTCTCTCTCCACAGACGTTAACTCGGTTTCTCTCTCTCTCTCCACAGACGTTAACTCGGTTTCTCTCTCTCTCCACAGACACTAACTCGGTTTCTCTCTCTCTCTCTCCACAGACGCTAACTCGGTTTCTCTCTCTCTCCACAGACGCTAACTCGGTTTCTCTCTCTCTCTCCGCAGACGTTAACTCGGTTTCTCTCTCTCTCTCCGCAGACGTTAACTCGGTTTCTCTCTCTCTCTGTCTCCACAGACGTTAACTCGGTTTCTCTCTCTCTCTCTCTACAGACGTTAACGCGGTTTCTCTCTCTCTCCACTGACGTTAACTCGGTTTCTCTCTCTCTCTCCACAGACGTTAACTCGGTTTCTCTCTCTCTCTATACAGACGTTAACTCGGTTTCTCTCTCTCTCTCTCTCTCTCTCTCTCCCCCCCTCCAGACGTTAACTCGGTTTCTCCCTCTCCACAGAGACTTCCTGACCTGGTGAGATTTCCAACATTTTCTGTGTTTATTTCAGATGCCCAGCATCTGCAGTGTTTTGCGTTTGTGTTTCTTCAGTGTGGTCTAACCAAGGTTCAATGCTGGTTTCGCATAACTCCGCTCCCCTCCAATTCTATCCCTCAAGAAATAAACCCCCAGTCCTTTGTTTTACTGATTTGTAACTGTTTTGTTAACCTGTGCTGCTACTTGAAATGATGAGAGGTTTTTCACACTCCGATCCCGTTGTTTCGTTACTTCATTTAGCTTCCTGGTTTCCACCTATTATATGACCTGGTTAATATTCTTATTGAATATAATATCACATACCTCTTTTGAAATCACTTGCCAATTATCTGCTTATTCTACCTAATTACAGAATCACAGAATTTTAACTGTGCAGAAGGAGGCCGTTCGGCCCATTGTGTCTGCATCAACTCTCCAAATAACCTTTATGACCTAGTACCATTGCCCTGCCTTTTCCCCATACCCCTACACATTGAGACTTTTGAAATAATCACCTAATGTTCTCTTGAATGCCTCGATTGAACCTGCCTCCACCACACTTCAGGCAGCGCATTCCAGAGCTGAACCACTCGCTGTGTGAAAAAGTTTTTTCTCACATCACATTTGCTTCCTTTGCAAATCACTTTAAATCTGTGCCCTCTCGTTCTCGATCCTTTTACGTGTGGGAACAGCTTTTCCCTATCTACTCTCTCTAGCCCCCTCGTGATTTTGAGGATCTCTATAAATTCTCTTCTGAGCCTTCTCTCCAAGGAGAACAGTCCCAGCTTCTCCAATCTATCCTCATAACTGAAGTTTCTCATCCCTGGAACCATTCTTGTAAACCTCTTCTGCACTCTCTCCAATGTGTTCACATCCTTCCAATAATGTGGTGCCCAGAACTGTACACTATACTCCAGCTGAGGTCTAACTAGTGTCTTATATAAATTCAGCATTACCTCCTTGCTCTTGTACTTTATGTCCCTATTAATAAAGCCCAGGATACTCATATGCTTTATTAGCTGCTCTCTCTGCCTGTCTTGCCACCTTCAATGATCTATGCACATATAAACGCTCCCGCTCCTGCTCCCCCTTCAAAATGCCACCCCTTATTTTATATTGTCTGTCCATGTGTTAATGTGGCAATCACCTTGTTAAAAACAATTGCTAATTAAGCAGGTGATGGGCATTAATTATCCCATCTAAATAGAATAAAAAGATACAGCTGGAATGTTTTGTGTGGAAGTCAGTAGCATTGAGGAGTTGTCTTGAAAATAAACCAGCTTTAATCAAGAGACCAACCTGGGATTAATTCTTCCACCACAACCTTTCACTTTGAGTAACATGGTAGCAGAGGATGAACTTGAAGCTTTGCTGATTGTTGCTGTAGATGAAGATTTCTGTCTCAGTCCTCTGAGGGAAAAGAAGTGCACTGTTGCTGAAAATTTAAGTTATGGAATGGTGGAAGGAAGGTGTAAAATTGCAACCTTTTACTATCCACCAGTTTTTTCTGACTCTGAACCTTTATCAGCAATGTAAGGCTGAAGTTGAAATGTGGACCCAGGTTACTGTCATAGCCCAGAAGAAGCAAGGTATGGCTCTGGTGTTATTACCAGCCAAAAGTAAGATAAGGAGTAAGGTATTTTCAGAGTGGAAAGTGGGTGATTTGGATCATGAAGAGGGATTAAACCATCTGGTGCAATTTTTGGATATGTTTTAAAAAGGATGAAGTGTATGAACCTTGGATGATCTTTGATAGGTTTAGGAAATCAGATGATTAGTCCATGGAAGAACATATCATGGATTTTGATAACTGGTACAGGAGACTACAGAGATTTGAACTTGAAATTCCAGAATCAGTATTGGCACTTAAATTGCTGGGCTGTGCTTGCATTTCCCATGTTGATAGTCTTTTAGTATTAATGGGGGATCTGGGGGAGAGAATCTCTCCCAGATCAAATCGCCACTGCCCTGAAAAAATTTCTGGGGAAACCGTTGTTTGCTGCCACTTTCTTAGCAAATGTGAACAACTATGCTGTAAAACAAAGGATAGAGGATTCGATGGTGGCTGAATTTTGAGGTTGAACAAATATTAGATGAAGATTCTAATACAAAGATGGGGTTACATGGAAACTAGGAGCAGGAGTAGGCTATTTGGCCCTTTGAGCCTGCTCCACCATTCATTATGATCATGGCTGATCATCCAACTCAATAGCCTGCTCCCGCTTTCTCCCCATACCCTTTGATCCCTTTCACCCCAAGAGTTATATCTAACTCCTTCTTGAAAACATACAATGTTTTGGCCTCAACTACCTTCTGTGGTAGCGAATTCCATGGGTTCACCACTGTCTGGGTGAAGAAATTTCTCCTCATCTCAGTCCTAAATGGTCTACCCCGTATCCTCTGACTGTGACCCCTGGTTCTGGACTCCCCCACCATCGGGAACATCCTTCCTGCATCTACTCTGGCTAGTCCTGAAGCATCTCTGCATCCTCCTCACAGCTCACCCTCCCACCCAGCTTTGTGTCATCTGCAAATTTGGAGGTAGTACATTTAGTTCCCTCATCTAAATCATTAAAATATATTGTGAATAGCTGGGGTCCCAGCACAGATTCCTGTGGTACCCCACTAGTCGCTGCCTGCCATTTGGAAACAGACCTGTTTATTCCTACTTTGTTACCTGTCTGCCAACCAGTATTTTATCCATCTCAATACACTACCCCCAATCCCATGTGCTTTAATTTTACACGCCAATCTCTTATGTAGGACTATGTCAAAAGCCTTCTGAAAGTCCAAATAAACCACATCCACTGGCTCTCCCTCATCAACTCTACTAGTTACATTCCTGATAAATTCCAGTAGATTTGTCAAGCATGATTTCCCTTTCATAAATCCATGCTGACTCTGTCCGATTCTGCCACTGTTTTCCAAGTGCTCAGCTATTCAATCTTTTATAACGGACACTAGAATTTTCCCCACTACCGACGTCAGGCTGACTGGTCTATAACTCCCTGTTTTCTCTCTGCCTGCCTTTTTAAATAGTGGGGCTACATTAGCTACCCTGCAATCTGTAGGAACTGTTCCAGAGTCTATAGAATTTCAGAAGATGACCACCAATGCATCCACTATTTCTAGGGCCACTTCCTTAAGTACTCTGGGATGTAGATTATCAGGCCCTGGGGATTTATCGGCCTTCAATCCCATCAATTTCCCTAACACCATTTCCCTACTAATACTGATTTCTTTCAGTTCCTCCCTCTCTCTAAACCCTTAATGACAAGAGGTCTGAAAATGGTTGTAACCCTAGCCAATTTGAGAATCGGGGCAAAAAGCGTGTCTGGGATGGTGACCATAGGCATTTAAGCCCAAAAAACGCACGGGGAATGGTTAATTGGTGTTTTCGGTGTGATTCCCAGTACCATTACACAAACTGCCCACAGCGAAGGAATTGTGTTTTTGAAGTAACCCACGAGATGGATTCATCTGAAACTGAAAATGATGATGGTGACTGCCATGATGGAATTGTATTGATCACTGAGAGTTTGAATCCAGTGATGTGCATCTTGATGGATGATTCCTTCAACTGTGCAGTTCTGGACAGCGGTTGCACTTCCACAGTGTGCGGCATGGACTGGCTTGACTGCTATCTGGAGTTTCTCGATGAGGCAGACCAGCGGAAGGTCAAGGGGTATGAAATCTCTGCCTGCTTCAGGTTCGGAGATGACAATACATTAATATCCTCCAAACAGGTGGTCCTCCCTTGTAAGATAGCAGGGATCAATCTGTTTATCAGTACTGATGTGGTTTCTAGTGAGATACTGCTATATTGAGTCGATCTGTGATGAAGAAGACTCAGGTGATGCTAGATATGAAGAATGATAGTCGTGTTTGGAAAAAGTGTGGATCTCCATCTTACTCAGTCAGGCCATTACTGCTTGCCACTAAGGAAGCCAGCGATTTCTCATCAAAAAGTTCATGAAGTTTTGTTAACTGCTGAGAATGAGAATTTGGTGGACAAAAAGAAGATCATTTGGAAATTACATAGACAGTTTGCAAATCCAGCGCCACAGAAACGGAAGACTCTACTTCGAGATGTGGGAGTGGTTGATAAAGGATATGGTGATCTTATTGAACAAATCACTGCTCAGTTTGAAATTCGCCTTAAATATCACAAAGACACCACCGCGTCCTGTTGTGAGCTTGCCACTAGCCAGGGAGTTTAATGATGCAGTGGCAATGGACTTGAAAGTTTGGGACAAGGGATAGGGGTATTTTATTAGTACACTTCAGAGATATGGCAACCAGATTTGGTCTATCCACTGTGATACATAGTAAAGACAAAAGGACCATTGTCGATAAGGTCATGGAGAAATGGGTAGGAACAGGATTAGGAACACCAACAAAGTTCCTCACAGGGAATTCACCAATGAGGAATTTCGAGGTATGTGCAATTATTTAAACATCGTAGTTATGCACACTGCAGCTGAGAGTCCGTTTGGTAATGGTCTTTGTGAAAGAAACCATGCAGTAATAGATGACATGTTACATAAAATATTGGCTGATCAATCAGATTGTAAACTGCAAACAGCGCTAGCATGGGCGGTGCATGCAAAGAACTCTCTGCAAATGGTTGGGGGGTACAGTCCGTATCAGTTGGTGTGCAGAAGAAATCCAAAGTTGCCTTCGGTGTTGTCAGATGCTCCCCCTGCTCTAGAAGGGACTAGCATTAGCTCCACTTTTTCTGCTCATCTGAAAGCTTTGCTTGCGGGCAGAAAAGCTTTCATTAAAGCTGTGGTTTCGGAGAAAATTCGGCAGGCCCTACAGCACCGCATGAGACCATCGGGAATACAGTTTAGACAAGGAGACATGGTATATTATAAAAGGGAAGGCCAGAAAGAGTGGAAAGGACCTGGCAAGGTTATAGGGAGCGATGGGAAAGTAATAATTGTGCAACACGGTAATCAAACTGTTAGGGTGCATTCTTCACGGTTAATTGGTACTGACTATACCTTTACAGGTTCTGAACAGGACATAGTGCACAAGGAGGCACCATGCACTTCACACACATACACTGGGTAGTTATGAGGAGCAGACAATGGCAGATGCAGGGTTGATTGACTATGAACAAAGTAATCCTGAGGTACAGGACAACACTCTTCGTCCAAACGGGCAACAACCCAAAGTAGGAACAAAGGTAACATACATGCCAGAAGGGACCAGTGTGCGGAGGGATGCCACCATCATAGGG
The DNA here is from genome assembly GCF_964194155.1 of Cetorhinus maximus. Lineage (NCBI taxonomy): Eukaryota > Metazoa > Chordata > Chondrichthyes > Lamniformes > Cetorhinidae > Cetorhinus > Cetorhinus maximus. The sequence continues at coordinate 72,497,254 of NC_135895.1, read as the reverse complement.
AGAGCAGGAAAGGCCACTGGTAAAGACAAACATTGGCTAAATGTACAGGATGAAGGACAGGAGACAAGACCTATCGATTGGCAAACCGAGGTAAAGATGTGGAAACCCAGATAGTACAGTATGAGTTCAAAAAGTGGTCATGACCCTAGAAAAGATCACGGACTTGCGAACGGAGTTCTGATCACGTGGGAGGGTGATCATATAGTAGTAGTCCGGAAAGGAATGTGAGTCGAGGCATTAAAAAGGAAGTCTAGAGAGCCGTTTAGCAATCTCAGAAGTCCTGATAACAGAGATTCTGGTAGCTGCTAATAAATTGGAAAATAAGCTGATAAAGGAAGCCTAACGGAAAGAGTTAGAAAGCTGGAAGGAATTTGGGGTATATTCTGAAATACCTGACAGAGGACAGCCAGCTTTATCTCACAGATGGACCTGTACAGAAAAGGTACTCCCAGACGGCACATATAAGGCCAAAGCGAGAATAGTAGCCCGAGGCTTTGAAGAGAGACTAGGAGATCAGGACGTCAGAGTGGATTTTTCCGTGAGGTCTGTCTTGTTGAAAATCGGTTACATTCTGTTAAAGACAGGCCCCGTGATGTTCTACTGGTACCATAAGGAGAAACTAGCTAGAATTTTTATCATGCATGTTGATGATTTCCTGTGGGGAGGATCTGTAGTATTTGAACAGTGGGTAAAGGAGTTCCAGGTTGGAAATCTGGCTTCTGAGGCCTTTAAATACATAGGTTTAGACATTGAGCAGAGCCTTGAATCAACAATCTTACCTAGAAAATGTTAATCATATCCCAATAACTCAGGTTAGATTCTCACAAAAAGAGGATCCTGCTACCAAGGAAGAAATGGAACAGTTGAGAAGTTTGATTGAGCAGTTGAACTGGTTGTGCACCAAGACTAGGCCTGATGCTAGTTATGGTGTGTTGGAGCTGAGTACCACGATGAAACCTGCTACTGTTAAGCAAGTTCTGAGAGCAAATAAAAAACTTTAAAAATTAAATTCGGAGAGATGTGTGCTCAAGTTTCCAGCCTTGGGTGATCCAGAAGATGAGGTTGGTCATTTTTAGTGATGCTTCACATGGCAATATTCCAGGTGGGTACCCTAGCACAGCAGGGTTCATCATATTCTTGGCGGGAAAGAACAATAAATGTTGCCCACTGGCTTGGGAGGCCAAGAAAATAAAAAGGGTAGTGAAAAGCACCTTAGCTGCTGAAGCATTAGCCTTAGTAGAGGCATTAGATATGAGGGTTTACTTATATAACATACTGACAGAAATATTGTATAAGGGGTAATGTGGGAAATGTTTGCCCATAGAATGTTATGTTGATAACCGGTCTCTTTGGGATAATGTTCATTTGACGAAGTGTCACTGAAAAAAGGCTAAGAATAGACTGAGCCAGCACAAAATAAATGATAGAGAGGAGAGATCTCTAAGATACAATGGGTTGACACAAATCACCAACTATCAGACTGTTTTATGAAAAGAAGGGCTGGCTCTAAGAAATTATTAAATGTATTGGAAGAGTGTGTCTTATGTTATAATGATATTTAAAAAATAATTTTTTTGATATAATTGTTTATATTTGTATATGTGGTAAAAGAAATTCAGGAATTATAGATGTGGAAATACGTGATATTATTTCCTTCTGTTTGTTTAAACAAATGTTCATTACGTTTTTTTAGTTTTAATTTAAAAAGAAAAGAGGAGAATCTGTCAGTGTATAAATAATTACACTGTATGGCAATCACCTTGTTAAAGACAATTGCTAGTTAAACAGGTGATGGGCATTGATTATCCCATCTAAACAGAATAAAAAGATACAGCTGGAACACCTTTTTGTGTGGAAGCTACTTAGGGGTCAGTAGCACTGAGGAGTTGTCTTGAAAATAAACCAACTTGAACCAAAAGACCAGCCTGGATTAATTCTTCCACCACAACCTTGTATTGTGAGTAACACATGTTCTTCCTACCAAAATGCGTCACCTCACACTTCTCCACATTGAACCTCGTCTGCCTGGTCCACCAACTTGTCTATGTCCTTTTGAAGTTCCACTCCATCCTCCTCGCAGTCCACAACGCTCCCAAGTTTCATATCATCTGCAAACTTTGAAATTGTCCCCTGCGCACCAAGATCTAGGTCATTATATGTATCAGGAAAAGCAAGGGTCCCAATACTGGCCCCTGGGGAGCTCCACTACAAACCTTCCTCCAGCCTGAAAAATATCCATTGACCATTACTCTCTGCTTCCTATTTTTCAGCCAATTTTGTATCCATGTTGCTATTGTCTCTCTTATTCCATGAGCAATAGCTTTTCCCACAAGTCTGTTGTGTAGCACTCTATCAAATGCCTTTTGAAAGTCCATGTACACCACATCAACAGCACTACCCTCATCAGTTACCTCTTGAAAAAAAACTCTAGCAAGTTAGTTAAATATAATTTCCCCTTCAGAAACCCATGCTGCCTCTTCCATATCAACCCCTATTTTTCCATGTGACTAATTTTATTCCAAATGATTGTTTCTAGAATCTTGCCCACCACAAATTAAACTGACTGGTCTGTAATTGCTGGGCTTAGCCTTACAAACTTTTTAAACAAGGGTGTAATGTTTGCAATTCTTCAGTCCTCTGGCACCTCTCCTGAGTCTAAAGAAGGTTGAAAGATTATGTCCAGTGCCTCTGCAATTTCTACTCTCTCTTCCTTCAATATCCTTGGACGCATCACCTCCTGTCTTGGTGCCTTGTCAACTTTAAGTACCAACAGTCTATTCAACACTTCCTCTTTATCAATTTTGAACCCTTCTAGTGACAGAGTTTCCTCATTCATCACCATGGCCTGGGTAGCATTTACCTCCTTGTTTAAGATGGATGCAAAGTATTCATTTGATACCTCAGCCATGGGTAAATTCCATTTTAGGTCCCTAATCAGCCCTACTCCTCCTTTTACTATTTATATGTCTGTAGAAGACTTTGGGATTCCCCTTTATGTTGGCTGCCAGTCTTTTCTCATAATCTGTCTTCACTTCTCTAATTTGCTTTTTCACTTCCCCTCTGAGCCTTCTGTATTCCTCTTGGTTCTCAATTGTATTTTCTACCTGACATCTGTCATAAGCATTCTTCTTTATCTTAATTTCTATTTCCTTTTTATCCAGGGAGCTCTGGACTTGTTGGCCCTACCTTTCCCTTTCAATGGAAAATACCTTGACTGTGCCTGAACCAATTCTTTTTTGAAGGTGGCCCATTGTTCAGCTGCAGTTTTTCCTGCCAATCTTTCATTCCAGTCTATCTGGTCCAGCTCCGTTCTTGCCCCATTGAAGTCGGCTCTTATCCAGTTAATTATTCGTATTCTGGATTGCCTATCGTCCTTTTCTATCATCATCCTAAAAGGTACAATACAATGATCACTGTCTCCTAAATGTTCCCCCACTGTCACTTGATCTACTTGGTCTGCCTCATTTCCAAGAACCAGGTCCAACAGTGTGTCTTTTCTTGTTGGATTGGACACATACTGCTGTAGAAAATTCTCCTGAACACAATCTAGGAACTTTTGCCTCTCCACCCTTTACACTAACACTGTCCCAGTCTACATTCGGGTAATTAAAGTTCACCCTTTATAACTATACTGTAATGCTTGCATCTCTGTAATTTCCCTGCAGATTTGTTCTTCTACCTCCTTCTCACTATTTGGTGGTCTATAGATTACATTGAACAATGTGATTGCACCCTTTTTGTTCCTTAGCTCTAGCCAAATTGATTCTGGCCTTGAACCCTCTGGGACATCCTCTTTCTCCAGCACTGCAATGTTCTCCTTAACCGATACCGCCACCCCTCCTCCTCTTATTCCTTTCCTATCTTTTCTGAACACCTTGTACCCAGGAATATTTAACATTCAGCCCTGCCCTTCCTTGAGCAAGGTCTCTGTTATCACAACACCATATTTCCACATGACAATCTGCACCTGTAACTCCCCAACCTTATTTACTACACTCCGTGCATTCACATAGATGCATAATAACCCTAACTTACTATTCTCTATACTAGTGCTATCTGTTTCTCCCAGTATTTTGTGCACCCTGCTATTCCTCTCTAATATTTTCTCTTGGTTCCCACACCCCTCCCAAGTTAGTTTAAAGTCCTCCCAACAGCACTTGTAAAAGTAGCAAGAAACTCGGTCCCAGCTCTGTTCAGGTGCAACCCGTCTGGCTTGTACAGGTGCCACCTTCCCCAAAGCCTGTCTCAGATACCTAAAGCCCTCCCTCCTGCACCATCTTTCCAGCCACACATTCATCTGTCTCATCCTCCTATTTCTGTCCTCACTAGCACGTGGCACAGGGAGTAACCTGGAGATTACTACATTTGACGTCCTGCTTGCTAATACTCTACCTAGTTCCCTAAATTCTGATTGCAGGACCACATCCCCCTCCTGCCGAAGTCATTGGTACTGATGTGAATCACGACCTCTGGCTGATCACCGTCCCCCAGAAGAATGTCCTGCATCTGCTCCGTGACATAAGTTTCTGAACATGTTGTAATGTAAATAATCATCTGGTGGTACAGAAATTGAGTATTGCTGACAAAAGAGACATGCTATCGAAGGTTTTCCTCCTGCATTCATCAGGACAGCTATGCAAGATAAACCAACAGTTAGGGGACAACAATTTATACTGCAGACAGAAGGAGCATGTCCACACATTACACCTTTTCCAACTAAACAAAAGCTGGGGAGCACCATTCCCTGGTCCATTTCCAATGCCCAGAAGGAAGAAACAGTTTGGATCAGTACACTTATTTCCCAGTTTTTACTGTTTTTCTTCTGAGTAGCACTGCATTGACCAATAAGTTGACCTGCCTGGTCTGACTTTGAACAAAAGCTTGACAATTAACTGTTCTCTACTGCATTCTCCATGGCAATACCTCTGCCAATGAGAGTCCACTTGCCACCCAATCAGCACTCTCTTCTCATGCAGTATAAATTGTTCCCTTTACTGTTGCTTTATCTTGCGTAGGTATCCTCATGAGTGCAAGATGAAAATCTTCGGTAGCATGTCCTGTAATTTATTGAAGTTCGCCTTAGCATTAACAACACCTCCAAACCATCCCCGCTACCATCCAAAATTGGTGCCTCCACAAATTTAGAAATTGTGATTTTTATTTTAAAGTCTAGATCGTTAATATAAATTGAACAGCATTAAGCCTTGTGCAACCCCATTTCCCACCTTCTGCCAGTCTGATTAATTAATCTCTTCTTTCCATCTTGCAGTTAGGTTGTTATATATTCTGCACCTGTCAACAACCTTGTGGAAATCTAGACACCATATTTGATGGACTAATAAGAGACACTTTCATTCTGGGAAATTTGCCTAAGATTGCTGTCTTATGGTCTGAACGTCAGCCAGTCGCACATGTTTCGCAGTTAGGCACACATTGTTACTGCAAACCTAATGGCTACAAGACAAAACAATTTCCTTATAGCATCGGATTCAAACTGGAAGTGGTCAGATTTGCCATAGAGCATGGAACTAGAGCAGCTAAAAGACAGTTTGGTTCCTCTTCCAACTGAGAAAATGATCTGGGAATGGAGGAAGAATGAGTGAAAATAGGAAAGAGGGAGCAGTTTTCATGGGCATGCTGCAAAATGGCCACAGTTGGAAGAGGTGAAAAGTTGGGTAATAGAGAACAGGCAAATTGGAATTTCTGTATCCACCTGAATGATTGCATGGGAAGTAAGAAGAGTGGTGTTAGTAAGCAGTATTATTGATTTGGTGGGACGAAATCTTGGTGCTGCAGACTTATGAAAAGGCACCGGTTAAAAGCATGCTGTGTACCTGAATCAGGATAGCAGAGAAGATACCAGAGATTTGAATTTCACAGGTTCACGATTAATGCAAGGGGGAAAAAAAAAACATGTTTTGAACATGGACAGATGGGCAATATAGACAAAATTCTCCCAGCTTCTGATGTTTCATCATGCAAGACTCGGGATGTTAAAGGAAATAAAAAAATACCAATAAAGATGTATCTATGAGAAATTCACCTGTCGTTTTGGAATGTTGTTCTGACAGCAAAAAAACAGCACTAAAGGTTGAAATTCTACATGGTTTTGTTCTTTATGTTTATCCTAAGGATAGATGAATGAAAAAGGGATGAAATTGTGGCTGGAGAAAGTGTGGTTGGCGGGGGGAGAAACAGCTCTATGTGACTAGTTCTGGGCACATTTAACTGAGGCCACGTAAAGGAGATGTGATTCCGGGCAGTCTCCCGAGTCAGTCAGTTACAGCCCCTTGATGTTTTGATAAACAAGCCATTCAATTGTGCATGCATGAAGATTGGACCAAATGGATGGAGAATCCAGGTCACGACTTGACACCAGCAGATGGAATGAAGGGGCCTGCCATTTCTCAGGTGTCAATAGGTGAGAAACTCATGGCACTTGGTGAAAGACGAGACAGTTGTGAAATCATTCAAGAAATGTGGTTACAGCAATGGCCTAGATGGTAGTGAAGGTGCCTGTAAAGCACTTTGAGATGGCTCGTGATGGTGAAAAGCCTTATATCAATCTAAGTCTTTCTTTTGAACTTTAGAACTTTGTTTCCTGCAGCTGCATGTATATACAGAAGGCAGTGTTTTCACTTCTTTAATCTTTCATGGGATGTGGGCACCACAGGCAAGGCCAACATTTGTTGCCCATCCCTAACTGCCCTTGAACTGAGGGCAGTGAAAAATCAGTTACACTGCTGTGGGTCTGGAGTCAAATGTAGGTCAGACCAGGTAACGATGGCAGATTTCCTTTTTAACCACAAGGGCAAGGTGAATTGAATTATTATTTCTGTTCCCCTCTTGTGCCTGTGACAGCGGTAATTTAATTTCTAATTTAGTTTGTTTCCCTTGGTATCCTTTCCCTTGTTGAAATGAGCCATGATGTGTTTTACAAACCCGGGTTTCTGAGGTCCAATGTTAACAATAACCCTACAGCAAATTCTTTAAGGTGAAATAAAACTAGGATTGATTAACACATTCAAAACCCAAGGGGTGGATTGTGATGCACATTCAAACTCACAAGTATACAAGATAGAAAAGCAGAGAAAAGAAAGGAAAAGAGCTACAAATTGCGAGTTACAAAAAACATCAAAGTAATGGCATTAATTCACAAGTCGAGTCCAGTAAGACACTGTCTAGTGAAGGTTCCTTCAGTTGGCATTGTCTGGCAGAATTCCTATTTTTCCTAGGAGCTCAGATGCAGGTTGAGGCTGTTGAAGACGCAGCAAAGTATTCTTGTTTTCTGGGAATTGGTTCACCTTGTAGGCAAAATACAAGGTTCTTTCTGGAGATCAAACTTTGAAAGAGATGGAGGTCAGAGGCAGGCTGCTAGCCTGGTGTCCTGCTTTCACTTCTGAGGTTAAACAGCAACTGAAGACAGAATTCAAAAGCTGTATAATTAAAGCAATTCAAACAGCTCAAGTCTCAGTCATTCAGGTTGAGCCTTTCAGCTAACGAAGCATTTTAAGGGCCCTCATTAAAAACCCTCGTATTTTGAGCAGGTAACTGTGGAACCATTAGCACAACATTGGAGATGAGGAGTCACAATAGCTCTTCCTTTGTCCAGAGCTGGCTGGTGCAGACATCTCATCCACTGGTCCTTTGTGCTGGCTTGGCTGGAATGTTCGTAGAAAGGGGTGTCACACTCCAGCAGCCTGAGTTAGCCTTTGTCCTCTAGAACTGCTCAGAATCTTCCAGAACTACCATCATGTTCATGTAGCTGCAGCCATGTTATCAGTCCAGCAATATTGTCCATTTTTAAAAACAGAATCTAAACTAGAGAATATGCAGGAAAAACGCTTTTTTTTAGGATTTTTTTTTCTTCACACCCACTGGGCATTACATTCCCTAAAGGACATTAGTGAAGCAGATGGGTTTTACAACAATTGATGAAGTTCCATGGACTAGCTTTATATTATTTAAAAGATATATCAATTGAATTAAAACTCCATTAGCTGCCATGGTGGGATTTGAACCCATATTCCCAGAGCATTCAGCTGGGTTACTAGTCCAGTGACATTACCACTCCTCCACCATCACTTCCTGTGGATGATATATATATTCTTCACTGGATTGTGAAATGCGTTTTTTCAGTGGCTCTCTCTATTTTCACAGTTTGTAGAGGTTTACAGTCATTTAGGATGTTCCCGAGAGCTGAGATCATGTAAGACTATAATGAAATGGGAAACCAGGGGATTGGGAAGCCTACAAAGACCAACAGAGGACAACTAAACAACTAAAAAAAGAAATAAGGAGGGAGAAGATTAAATATGAGGGTAAACGAACCAGTAATACAAAAGGAGATTGCAGGAGTATTTTTAGATAGATAAAGGGTAAGAGAGAGGCAAAAGTGGACATTGGGCCGCTGGAAAATGACGCTGGAGAAGTAGTAGTGGGGAACAAAGAAATGGCGGAGGAACTGAATAGGTACTTTGCGTCAGTCTTCACGGTGGAAGAAACGAGTGACATCCCCAAAGTTCAAGAGAGTCGGGGGGCAGATTCTGAAGGTGGACAAATCACCTGGGCCAGATGGATTACACCCCAGAGTTCTGAAGGAGATAGCTGAAGAGATAGTGGAGGCGTTAGTGGTGATCTTTCAGGAATCACTGGAGTCAGGGAGGGTCCCAGATGACTGGAAAATCGCTAATGTAACCCCCCTGTTTAAGAAGGGAGTGAGGCAAAAGACGGGATATTACAGGCCGATTTAGCCTGACCTTGGTCGTTGGTAAGATTTTAGAGTCCGTACTTGGAAGTGCATGGTAAAATCGAGCAAAGTTAGCATGGTTTCATCAAGGGGAGGTCATGCCTGACAAATCTGTTAGAATTCTTTGAGGAGGTAATGAGTAGGTTAGACAAAGGAAAGCCAATGGATGTTATCTACTTGGACTTCCAGAAGGCCTTTGACAAGTTGCTGCACAGGAGGCTTCTCAGTAAGATAAGAGCCCATGGTGTTAGAGGCAAGGTACTAGCATGGATAGAAGATTGGCTGTTTGGCAGGAGGCAGAGAGTGGGGATAACGGGGTCCTTCTCAGGATGGCGGCCGGTGACAAGTGGAGTTCCGCAGGGGTCAGTGTTGGGACCACAACTTTTCATTTTATACATTAATGATATAGAAGGAACTGAGGGCATCCTGGCTAAGTTTGCAGATGATACAAAGATAGGTGGAGGGACAGGTAGTATTGAGGAGGTGGGGAGGCTGCAGAAGGATTTGGACAGGTTAGGAGAATGGGCAAAGAAGTGGCAGATGGAATACAACGTGGGCAAGTGTGAGGTCATGCACTTTGGTAGGAAGAATAGAGGCATAGACTATTTTCTAAATGGGGAGAGAATTCAGAAATCTGGAGTGCAAAGGGACTTGGGAGTCCTAGTCCAGGATTCTCTTAAGGTTAACTTGCAGGTTGAGTCGGTAGTTAGGAAGGCAAATGCAATGTTGGCATTTATTTCGAAGACTAGAATATAAAAGCAGGGATGTGCTGCTGAGGCTTTATAAGGCTCTGGTCAGACTACATTTAGAATATTGAACAATTTTGGGCCTCGTACCTCAGGAAGGATGTGCTGGCCCTGGAGAGGGTCCAGAGGAGGTTCACGAGAACGATCCCAGGAATGAAAGGCTTAACATATGAGGAACGTTTGAGGACTCTGGGTCTATACTAAATGGAGTTTAGAAGGATGAGGGGGGATCTGATTGAAACTTACAGAATACTGAAAGGCCTGGATAGAGTGGACATGGGGAAGATGTTTCCATTAGTAGGAGAGACTAGGACCCGAGGGCACAGCCTCAGAGTAAAGGGAAGACCTTTTGGAACGGAGATGAGGAGGAACTTCTTTAGCCAGAGAGTGGTGAATCTATGGAATTCATTGCCACAGCAGGCTGTGGAGGCCAGGTCATTGAGTGTATTTAAGACCGAGATAGATAGGTTCTTGATTGGTAAGGGGATCAAAGATTACGGGGAGAGGACAGGAGAATGGAGTTGAGAAACTTATCAGCCATGATTGAATGGTAGAGCAGACTCAATGGGCCGAATGGCCTGATATCTGCTCCTATGTCTTATGGTCTTATGGAAATGCAGTAGTTGCTTTGAAAGGAGTTAGACTCCCAAGGCAGGTATTGAAAATTTTTGGCGAACTCACTGCACCACTACAGGATTTGAACTGGAAACTAAGGAATGATTTATAATGTCTCAACTTAGTCAGGCAGCAAGGACCAACAGGAGCCTGTAGAAGTTTCTCCTGTGGCTCTGCCAATCACAGATTCCCTAACTTTTCTCAAAACTGCTCCCGATGTGAGGGAAATCAGACTATACCGCAGTCGGCGAATGTTACATCGCTGTTGATTTCTCTTAATGTTGTTGAAATAGTAACCTTTAGTTTCTGCCTGTTAATTAGGGAAGTGTAAGTTAACTTAGATATCTCAATGACCACTAAATTGCTGAAGTAAGATTTAGTTTAGCCATATTAGGAAATCAAATTAAATGAGATGCCAGTACACACTTTCATAAACCACAGTGAATTTTAATCAGTCCATAAGTGCAGCAAAAGCCATACATTTGGCAAAAGGAACTATCTAGATCATATCCTTTTTAACCATAGAAGCAGGAAATTGGCATGAAATGGTATTGAAACAAAGATTCATAATTAAAAGTTTCATTAGTGGGGTAGCAATCACATGACACCAAATCAACACAAGGGAGTTATGATGGACAGGAAAAAAACCTTTAAAATTAAAAATATCAATGTGTCTCACTCATTAGAATTCACCTTACATGAGATAATATTTTAGCTTTCAAATAATCTTGGAATGCAGAAACACAAGTATTCTCATGAATATTCGGAAAGAGGAGGTATAAAGTTGGGAGTTGTAAACAGGTACATGGCCTTTGATTAGGTCTGATTTAAAGCTGCATTTCAATCTCGAGTTTGTAATGCACTCGAGTCCCTCAATTAAACCGGGCAGTGTCCCACTGGAAGTACTGTTTCTTAAGTGTCTGTTCATCTAGTTTGACAGGAAGTATATGATTGATTATCCTGTGATACCTGATATTAACTGTTCAAGAACCTTATTGATTTCAGAAGAGAATTAGACATGAGAACACTTATCCTCCCTCATGAAGGTAGGCAATCAGTGCTGAAAGCATGGGTCTGAATGTAAACCTGACAATGTCCCCTTGTTAGCTCATGTTGTCTTCCCTTTCAACACAGGCATCTTGCCTTGTCCAGAGAGACAGGAGGATCTGAAGTGGCAGGGTGAAGATTTACTAGATGAGCCTTGGATTAAGACTTAGCAATGTTCAATATTCCAGGAGGAGGCTAAAAGCTACAAGGAAGAGCTGAAGAAGCAGTTCAATGGAAAAGGAGGAGGCATTGAAAGGAAAAGCAGTAGAACTTTTCAAACTGTGCAGGATAATGGAACCATGAATTGCACAATTATGGAGATGAAACAGGTTAAGGCTTCACTGGAGACAGATCTGGCCAACAGTGAATCCAAAATTAAGGATGAGGACAAAATTCTGTTGCAGGCAGAGAAAGAAAAGACAGAAATGAGATTGGAAAATGTAAATCTGACACCGAAGCACAAGGCACTAGAGGAAAGAGCAGTGGATGTCTCAGATGTACTGAGAACCATTGAGCTGAATGAGAAGATTCATAAACTTGCAAAATGATGTGAAAATAAAGCAGCACACAAATGTTTGTCTGAGACTGTGAAACAAGCGGAAATGAAGGTTCCATTTGCAAAATGTATACATCCAGCGAGAACATGGTGGACACGATGGAGAAAGGAAACTTGAGTCCACTCTAGGAATGAACGGAGTGAACATTCCCCTCGGAAGGAGCGGGACAAATCCACAGTGTCTGAGAAAAGCAGAAGAGTTGTTAATAAAGAGAAACGCAACTCGAAGGAGCAGAAACAGTGAATCAAATGGAGATAGCCAAGTACCAGAAACAGTACGACAACTATTCGTCCAGATGTGGAAGAACTGTCAAATCTCAGAGCGTCTGAATTTATAAAGTCAGACTTGAGATGGGGGAGCAGAGATAACAAGTAAAGATTATATTACAAATAGTTATATTCCATTACAAAGGAAAAGTCTTCTTAGAAGAAAGGGGGAATGTTGTAATACCCTGCATGCCACTGTAATGTAAATGTGCTCAGCAGGGCAAGAGTTAATATGGGAGTGGAGAACAGCGCTGCCCGTGGTATGATGTATAGAGTCACATGGTAATAGACTGAGAACAATGTAGAAAGAACACTCGAAGTAGCCTGCATGAGGATAACAGCAACATGTATGACAGTAAGCTGGGATCTGTAAATAGTTAAAAATTAACAAACAATTCATGTTTAAATGTACAAGTCTCAAGATCTCATCACTGAGATCTATATTGTCTAAATAAGCAATATTACAAACAGGGCGTAAAGATAGTTATAGACTGACGGAAGGCAGCAAGTGGTGTTCCAAAAGGATTGATGCAGGGAACAGCACTGTTCACCATTTACAATTACATTAAAATACAATTGAGAACCAAGAGGAATACAGAAGGTTCAGCGGGGGGAGGGGGGAAGCATATTAGAGAAACAAAGAGGGATTGTGAGAAAAGACTGGCAGCCCACATAAAGGGGAATCCTGAAGTCTTCTATAGGTATATAAATAGTAAAAGGAGCAAGGCCAATTAGGGACCTAAAAGGGAATTTACACATGGACGAAGGGGTCATGGCTGAGGTATTAAATGAATACTTTGCATCCATCTTTACCAAGGAGGTAGATGCTACCCAGGCCATGGTGACAAATGACTGTCACTAGAAGAGCACAAAATTGATAAGGAAGGATTGTTGAATAGACTGTTGGTAATTAAATTTGACAGGCACTGGGACCAGATGAGATGCATCCAAGGATATTGAAGGAAGAGAGAATAGAAATTGCAGGGACATTGGCCATAATTTTTCAATCTTCCCTAGATTCAGGGGAGGTACCAGAGGACTGGAGAATTGCAAACATTATGCCCTTGTTCAAAAAAGTTTGGTCTATAATTGCTGGGCTTATCCTTACAATCAGTTTAACTTCAGTGGTGGGTAAGATTCTAGAAACAATTATTCGGGATAAAATTAGTAGTCACATGGAAAAATATGTGTTGATAAGGAAGAGCCAGCATGGATTTCTAAAAGGGGAAATCATGTTAACTAACTTGCTGGAGTTTTTTGAAGAGGTAACAGAAAAGGTTGAGGGTAATGCTGTTGATATGGTTTACATAGACTTTCAAAAGGCATTTGATACAGTGCCACACAACCGACTTGTGAGAAAAGTTATTGCTCTTGGAATAAAAGGGACAGTAGCAATATGAAGAAAAAATTGGCTGAAAAATAATCAGACAGGTCAATGGATATCTTTCAAGCTAAAGGAAGGTTTGCAGTGAAGTTGCCCAGGGGTCAGTATTGGGACCCTTGCTTTTCCAGATGATGCAAAGCTTGGGAGTGTTGTGAACTGTGAGGAGGACTGGAACTTCAAGAGAGCATAGACCAGTTGGTGGAGTGGGCAGATAGGTGGCAGATGAGATTCAATGTGGAGAAGTGTGAGGTGATGCGTTTTGGCGGGAAGAATATAGACAGGCAATATAAAATAAGGGGTGATATTTTGAATGGGTTGCAGGAGCAGAAAGACCTGGGTGTGTATATATGCATAGATCATTGAAGGTGGCAGGACAGGTGGAAAGAGCAGTTATTAATAGGGGCATATGGTACAAGAGCAATGTGGTTATGCTGAATTTATGTAAGACACTCGTTAGACCTCAGCTGGAGTATTGTGTACAGTTCTGGGCGTCATATTATAGGAAGGATGTGAACAAATTGGAGAGTGCAGAAGAGGTTTACAAGGATGGTTCCAGGGATGAGAAACTTCAGCTACAAGGATAGATTGGAGAGGTTGGGACTTTCTTCCCTAGAGAGAAGGCGGCTGAGGAGATTTGATAGAGATGCTCAAAATCTTGAGGGGGCTGGACAGAGTAGATGGCGAGAAACTGTTCCAGCTTGTAAAAGGATCAAGAACGAGAGGGCACAGGTTTAAAGTGATTTTCAAAAGAAGCAAATGTGACGTGAGAAATCTTTTTCTCACGAGTGGTTCAGGTCTGGTATGCACTGCCTGGAAGTGTGGTGGAGGCAGGTTCAGTCGAGGTATTCAAGAAGACATTAGATGATTTTTTCTATTCAAATAATGTACAGGAGTATGAGGAAAAGGCAGGGCAATGGAAGTAGGTCACAAAATGCTCATTTGGGAAGCCGGTGCTGACACGATGGGCCGATTGGCCTCCTTCTGTGCTGTTAAGATTCTGTGTGGACCTGAGAGTCCAAGAACAATGTCAAAATTTGCTGACAACACCAAAGGTGGGGGTGGGTTGAGCGGGTGGGGGTGGGTTGAAGGACTAGTGAGGTGGTAGGTACAGGTATGGTTAGTACTGAGGAAACTGACAAGAAAATTCAGTACATTAGAAACATTGTACAGTTGTACATTGCACATTCAAATAATCATTTAATGTCCTCTTGAATGCCTCAATTGAACCTGCCTCCACCACACTTCCAGGCAATGCATTCCAGACCCAAGAAGACATGAATAAACTTGCAGCATGAGCATGTAAATAAATCAAGGTCGGGCTGCCCACATCCTGTGATGGGATAATAACAAAAATGACAAACTAACTTCAGTAGTTCTGATGAAAGTCATCGAGCTGAAACATAATTGTTTCTCTCTCAGCAGGTCTGATAGCATCTGCAGAGTTTTTGCAGCATTTTCTGTTTTTATTTCACATTTCCAGCATCTGCAATATTTGCTTTTGTCCAAAGAATTTGATTTCTATGCACTTGCACACATAATAATCCTGTAAATTATTGACTAAACTACGAAGTAAAATTACTGGCTGAGTGCTGAAATATCCAAAGAATTATCCTCAGAAATACACTCAAGCACAACTGCATTAAATATTCAAAGATACAAAGGCTAATAACTCAATTATCAAAATAATTATTCACTGAATTATCCACTGAATTAAACATTAGATTATCCACAGTATTCCTAACTAAATTATCCACTTAACTATCTACCCAATGAAATGTACAAAGAATATTGTCCACAGAATTAATTGTTGAATTATCCAAAGGATTAAGCACTCAATTATCCACTCAACTATCTACCAAATTGAATACGAGAACAGCCAAAGAATTGTCCTCTTCACTTGCTCTCTCCAAGTGCAACTGATTTTTTGAGCTTTATTGATTTGCAGGACAGCACGCACACATTTCACTTTTACAAGGTGCTTATCCAAGAACACAAGAAATAGGAGCAGGATTAGACTATATGACCCTGTTCTACCATTCAATATGATCAACTCGTTTTCACGCTCGCTCCCTATATACCTTAATTCCCTGAGACCAAAAACCTGTCTATCCCACCCTTAAATATATTCAATGATGGAGCATCCACAACCCCCTGGGGTAGAGTATTCTTAATATTCACCACCCATTGAGTGAAGTAGTTTCCCCTCATCCCAGTCCTAATGATAGGCCCTTTATCCCGAGACTGTGCCCCCATGTTTTCAATTCCCCCAACCAACGGAAACAATCTCTCAGCGTCTATCAAGCCCCTTCATCATTTTGTAGGTTTCAATGAGATCATCTCTCATTCTTCAAAACTCCAGAGAATACAGATGAATTTACTCAGCCCCTCATCACAGGGACCTATCCAGTGAAATTTCGTTGTATGGCCTCCAATGCAAGTATACCCTTTCTTAAATATGAAGACCAAACTGCACAATGTTCCAGATGTGGACTCACCAGAAGCCTGTACAATTGTGGCAAGACTTCTTTATTCTTGTATTCCAATCCCCTTGCAATAAAGGCCAATATGCCATTTGCCTTCCCAAATGCTTGCTCCTGCATGCTAACGTTGTGTTCTTTGTACGAGTCTCTCTGAACATCAACATCTACAAATTTCACATCTTTTTAAAAATATTCTGCTTTACCATTCTTGTGACCAAAGTGGATAGCTTCACACTTGCCTATATCATACTCTATCTGCCATCTCATTGCCCACTCACCAATCTACATCTCTTTGCAGCCTCTCTGTGTCCACCCCACAGCTGACCTTTCCACCTAGCTTGGTATTGTCAGCGATTTTAGATAATCACTCTGTCTTGTCATCTAAGCCATTAATATAGATTGTAAATAGCTGAGGCCCCAGCACTGATCCTTGTGGCACTTCACTATTTACTGCCTGCCAACTTCACAAAGCCCTGTTTGTGCCCATCTCTGTTTCCTGTCCATTAACCAGTCGTCTACTCATGCTTATTACCCCCAAATTATGAGCCCTTATCTTGCCTATGAACCTTTTGTGTCGCACCTTAACAAATGCCGTTTGAAAATCCAGGTATACTACATCCACTGGTTCCTCTTTATCTACCTTACTAGTTACATCCTCAAAAGACTTTAATACATTTGTCAAACAGGATTTCCCTTTAGTAAAACCATGTTGACTTGTTCTAATCATATGATGCTTTTCAATGCATACTATGCATTGTTAAGACTTCCTTAATAATAGATTTCAGCATTTTCCTAACAACTGATATTAGTCTAAAAGCAAAATACTGCGGATGCTGGAAATCTGAAACAAAAACAAAAATAGCTGGAAAAACTCAGCAGGCCTGACAGCATCTGCGGAGATGAACACAGTTGACGTTTTGAGTCCGTATGACTCTTCAACAGAACTAAGGAAATAGAGGAATGAGGTGAAATATAAGCTGGTAGAGGTGGGTGGGGCAGGGAGAGCTGGGTAGGGGGCCAGTGATAGGTAGAGGCAAAGAAGAGATTGCCAAAGGTGTCATAAACAAAAGGTCAAAGGGGTGTTGACGGTGGTGATATTATCTAAGGAATGTGCTAATGGGGATATTAAGGGTAGCAAGCAGGACAAGCTAGTGGCAGGTGGTCCGGGTGGGGTGGGGGAAGGGATCGAAATAGGCTAAAAGGTGGAGATAAAACAATAGATTGAAATAAATGTAAAAATGGGTGGGAAAAGAAAAATATATTTTTTAAAATTATAAATTGGAAAAAAGGGGATCGGAAAGGGGGTGGGGATGCAGAAGAGAGTTCATGATCTGAAGTTGTTGAACTCAATATTAAGTCTGGAAGGCTGTAAAGTGCCTAGTCGGAAGATGAGGTGCTTTTCCTCCAGTTTGTGTTGAGCTTCACTGGAACATCGCAGCAGGCCAAGGACGGACATGTGGGCATGAGAGCAGGGTGGTGTGTTGAAATGGCAAGCGACAGGGAGGTCTGGGTCATGCTTGCGGTCATGTTCCTCTCTGCAGATGCTGTCAGACCAACTGATATTAGTCGTTTGGTAGTACAGAACTTGTATAATGCTGAAAAAAGGCATTTTTGTTAAAGCTTTTCATCTTGCACTTATCAGGACAATTCACAAAATACCAATGTCTGAGGAAACAACATATTTATACTGTATGAGAAGAGAGTGCTGATTGGTTGTCAAGTGTACTCTAATTGGTAGAGGTGTTGCCATGGAGAATGCATCAGTTGATGGTGACTGACAGTTAACAGCCAAGCACTGTTTAAAGTTAAACCAGGCAGCTTGACTCTGACTGGTCAAGCCCTTGCCCTGGGGAATGAACCAGCAATGGATGCCACTTACTTTGTTTAGCTGAAACAGGTGTATTGTGTGTACATGTTCTTGCAATGAACAGGATCCTGTGTACTAATATATGTAGCTTCCAGCACACGCAAATGGACCACACTGTGAACCCAACTGACAATCTTAAATTGGTTCGGTGTAATTCTTAGCAAACTGAGGATTATTTAGCAAATGTTGTCCAATCGCGGAATCACATCTAATGTTGTGAAATGTCCTAATGAGTGAAAGATAAAAAGCTTCAACAAAAAATGTCTCTTTTTCAGCAAAAGCCGATGTTAAGCTAACCAGCCTGTCGTTTCTTTCTCCCTGCTTTCTTGAAAAGTGTTGTAACATTTGCCAACTTCCAATCTAATGGCACCGCTCCCGAATCTAAGGGATTTTGGAAAATCATAGCTAGCACATCCACTATCTCTGCTGTTGTCTCTTTTAGAATCCTAGGGCAGCGGTTCCCAAACGGTGTGCCACGAAGGTCACCCAAGTGTGCCAGGAAATAAATTTGAAAGTTATGAATATATGCATGTTTTGAATTTAGGAAATCCAACTAACCTTCATCTTCAGCTCAAAGGTCGGCATCTCCGAGTCCTGATGAACCTAAGGCCACTTGTGCCAGCCGGGAACAGGCTGCACATGCACGGTTTGGATTCGGTACGTTAGTCAGGCCCATGTACAGGCCCCATTGTAACATTGTTACAAGATAGATGAGTTAATGACACAAATAGAAATCAATGGATATGACTTGATAGCTGTTACAGAGACGGGGTTGCAGGGTGACCAAGACTGGGAACGCAATATTCAAGGGTATTCGATGTTCTGGAAAGATAGGCAAAGGGGAAAAGGAGATAGGGTAGCTTTGTTAATAAAGGAAGGTATCCATGCGGTGGTGAGTAGTGATATTGGTGTAATAGATCGTGATGTGGAATCAGTTTGGGCGGAAATAAGGAATAGCAAGGGGAAGAAGTCACGGGTGGGAGTTGTCTATAGGCCCCCAAAGAATTGCCTCACTGTATGACAAAATATAAATCGGGAAATAATGGAGGCATGTAAGAAGGGCACTACAATTGTCATGGGTGATTTTAGTTTGCACATTGACTGGACAAATCAGATTGGTAACGTGGAACATGAATTTGCAGAGTGCATCAAGGATTGTTTCTTAGAGGAATATGTTGCAGAACCTACCCAAGAACAGGCTACTTTAGATCTAATAATGCATAATGAGGTAGGATTAATAAGAGATCTCGTAGTTAAGGATCCTCTAGGGGGTAGCGATCACAACATGGTAGAATTTCAAATTCAGTTTGAGGGCGGGCAACTCGGATCTCAACCAGTGTCCTCAACTTAAATAAGGGCAATTACAGAAGTATGAAGAAAGAGTTGTCTATAGCGGGCTGGGAAAATAGACTAAGGGGAAGGTCAGTGGATGAGCAGTGGCAGACATTTAAGCAGATATTTCATAACTCTCAGCAAAAATTTATCCCGGTCAAAATGAAGGACTCAGTGAGAATGATGAACCACCTGTGGTTAACAAAGATGGTCAAGGAGATTATCCAATCAAAAACTAAGGCATACAAAGTGGGGAAAACTAGTGGTAGGCCAGAGGATTGGGAGTTTTTTAGGAACCAGCAGCAGATGACTAAAAAGCTAATGTACGGGGAGAAAATTGATTATGAAAGTAAATTGGCAAGAAATATAAAAACAAACAGCAAGAGCTTCTACGGGTATATAAAAAGGTAGTGGCTAAAGTGAGTGTGAGATCCTTGGAGGATGTGACTGGAGAACTGATAATGGGGAACAGAGAAATGGCAGATAATTTAGACCAATATTTTGCATCGGTCTTCACAGTGGAGGACTCTATAAACATTCCAAAGATATCAGATAAGCAAGGAGCTAATGGGAGGAAAGATCTTGTGACAGTCTCTATCACAAGGGACAAAGTATTTGACAAACTAATGGGACTAAAGGCAGACGAGTCGCCAGGACCTGATGGCCTGCATCCAAGGGTTTTAAAGGAAGTGGCTGCAGAGATAGTGAAGGCATTGGTCGAAATATTCCTGAACTCACTGGATTCCAGGAGGGTCCCAGCGGATTGGAAAACCGCTAATATGATGCCATCGTTCAAGAGGGGAGGGAGACAAAAAGCAAGAAACTATAGGCCAGTCAGCCTAACATCTGTTGTTGGGGAAATGCTAGAGTCCATTATTAAGGAAGAAATAGCAGGTCATATAGAAAAGCTTAACACAATCAAACAGAGTCAAGATAAAAGCAAAATACTAGGGATGCTGGAAATCCGAAGGAAAACCAGAAAATGCTGGAAAAGCTCAGCAGCGCTTATAGCATCTGTGGAGAGAGCAACAGGGTTAATGTTTCGAGTCCGTATGACCCTTCTTCAGTTTGAAGAAGGGTCATACAGACTCAAAACGTTAGCTCTGTTTCCCTCTCCACAGATGTTGCTAGAGCCGCTGAGTTTTTCCAGCATTTTCTGTTTGCAAAGTCAACATGGTTCTGTGAAAGGGAAATCATGTTTCACAAATTTGCTAGAGTTCTTTGAGGATATAACAAGCAGAGTTGATAAAGGTGAACCAGTAGATGTAGTGTATTTGGATTTCCAGAAGGCATTGGATAAGGTGCCACATAAAAGGTTATTGCACAAGAGCTTGTGGTATTGGGGGTAATGTATTCACATGGATTGAGGATTGGTTAACACAAAGAAGACAGGGAGTCGGGATTAATGGGTCTTTTTTTAGGTTGGAAAGACGTAACTAGTGGAGTGCCACAAGGATCAGCCCTAGGGCCTCAATTATTTACTATCTATATTAATGATTTGGAGGAGGGGGCAGAGTGTAATGTACCCAAATTTGCTGACGATACAAAAATAGGTGGGAGGGCATGTTGTGATGGGGGACATAAGGGGTCTGCAAGGGGATATAGACAGGTTGAGTGAGTGGGCAAAAACTTGGCAGATGGAGTTTAATGTAGGAAAGTGTGAGGTCATGCACTTTGGTAGGGAAAATCAAAAGGCAGGCTCCTAAGTTAACTGTGGTATTAGACCAAACGGTGAAAATCATGAATTATGTAAAATCACGTCCTTTAAAATCGCACTTGTTTACTATTTTGTGTGAAGAGATGAGAGCTGAGAACAGGGTTTACTCCTGCACACACAAGTGCGATGGCTGTCTCGCAGGAAGGTCCACTCCCCTGGTTATGAGCTCCGTAACACACTGAAAGAGTTTTTGGCTCTGCATGAATTGCCACACAAAGATTTAATACGTGACGATTCTTGGTGTGCTAAGCTTGCATGTCTTTCAGATTTATTCAGCCATCTGAATGAGCCGAATGCTAAAAGCTGAATGGGAAAAGCAAGGACATTCTGACTGCCACAGTTAAACGTCAAAGCTTCAGGTCAAAACTGGCTTGTTTGGCAGGAAGAAGTGGCAAGTGGGTCGATTGAGATGTTCAAGCTGGCATCAGCGAGTCCTGCTGGCAAAACCATATTCGACCTCATCTCCACACATCTTAAAACACTGCAAGGGAAGTTTGAATGGTACTTCCCCTCCACGACTATGGAAGACTTTGATTGGGTACGTGATCCGTTTAGTTCACTTTCTTTTGAATCATCAAAGACGTTGCTATTAAAAGAACAAGAGGAATTCACAGAGCTCAGGATGGATCGTACACTGAAACTGAAGTTTGCAGAGATGCCTCTGGCACGTTTTGGTTGCTTGGTCAAGAATATCCATCTATTTCAGATTGTGCTATAGCAGTACTCTTACCATTTCCAACAACCTACCTGTGTGAGTTAGCGTTCTCAGCACTGGCTGATGTAAAAAGCAAAAGGAGGGAGCAGCTGTCAATGGAGCAAGACCTGCGAGTTGCCCTGTCAGCAGTTCCTCTCCGGATCGAGAGACTCTGCTCATAGAGGCCGGTCCAGGTGTCACACTAACATTGTCAGTAAGATGCAGCTCATAGTATTACCTTCATTTGTGTTTTGCTCTGATTCATATACTTTTAATTTCAATACGTTTTTTAATGTATGAGAAGAAACTGGGCTTTTTTCTTATGTTACGAATAGGAACTTTCACAATGAGAAACGCAGGCCTAAAAAAACTGAAAACAATTGAAATCTTTAACGGGAAACACCTAAATTTTCTATTAAAAAATATTGTATTTGACATGCAGCTGGTGATAGGGTTTTCATTGTAAACTGCTTCAACTAATAAAAATTGTATTAGATGGTGGCTTGAAGTGTTTTTAGGAGGTTTAAGAGATAAAAGGCTTTTGATCAAGGGCAGTTCAGTTGGAGAAAATAGGTGGTGTGCATCAAAGCCTTTGATAGTATAAAGGTGTGCAGTGACATAAAAAAGGTTAGGAACCACTACCCTAGAGTCTTGCCCATCAGGTTCTGGGATTTGTTGGATTTTAGTCCCTTAAGTATCTCCAATACATTTTCTCTGCTCACATTAATTTCCTTAATTTTCTCATTCCTTTTACAACCTTGGGGTCACATCTGACCCTGAGATGAGCTTCCGACTTCATATTCGTGACATCACTAAGACAACCTATTTCCACCTCCAAAACATCGCTCGACTTCACCCCAGTCTCAGCTCATCAGCTGCCGAAGCCCTCACCCCTGCCTTCGTTACCTCTGGACGTGACCATTCCAATACATTCCTGGCTGCTCTCCCACATTCTACCCTCCGTAATTGTGGGGTCATCCAAAGCTCTGCTGCCCGTGTCCTAACTCACAGCGAGTCCCGTTCCCTTGTCACCCCTGTGCTCACTGACCTACACTGGCTCCCAGTCAAGCAACATCCTGATTTTAAAATTTTCATTTGTGTTTTCAATTCCCTCCATGGCTTCACGCCTCCCTATCTCTGGAATCTCCTCCAGCCCCACAACCCTCCGAGATATCTGTGCTCCTCTAATCCTGGCCTCTTGTGTATTCCCAATTATAACTGCTCCACAATTGGTGGCCACACCTTCAGTTGTCTGGGCCCCAAGCTCTGGAATTCCCTCCCTACACCTCTCCCCCTCTCTGCCTCACTTTCCTCTTTTAAGACATTCCTTAAAGCCTACATTTATCAAATCTTTTGGTCATCTGATCTAATATTTGCATATATGGTTTAGGTTTATATTTTAGAATGCTCCTGTGATGTTTCATCATGTCCAAGGTACTATATAAATCTAAGTTGTTGTTGTTGGTGACCTTTTCCTGGATGGAGGGGGGAAAAGAGAAATCATCAACATTTTAGCAGGATTTTCCTCGGCCGGAATATTGGAAGTTGGGGTCAGCACTGAAGAGATATCAGGATCCACACTTCTCATTGACTGGATTCTGGAACCAAAATAAGGATGAGGCACTGGTAGGTATGTTGATGGGTTAGTATCGTGATTAAGGATGAGGCACTGGTAGGTATGTTGATGGGTCAGTATTGTGATTAAGGATGAGGCACTGGTAAGTATGTTGACAGGTTAGTATAGTGATTAAGGATGAGGCACTGGTAGGTATGTTGATGCGTCAGTATTGTGATTAAGGATGAGGCACTGGTAGGTATGTTGACAGGTTAGTATAGTGATTAAGGATGAGGCACTGGTAGGTATGTTGACGGGTCAGTATAGTGATTAAGGATGAGGCACTGGTAGGTATGTTGACGGGTCAGTATCATGATTAAGGATGAGGCACTGGTAGGTATGTTGACGGGTCAGTATCATGATTAAGGATGAGGCACTGGTAGGTATGTTGACGGGTCAGTATCGTGATTAAGGATGAGGCACTGGTAGGTATGTTGACAGGTCAGTATTGTGATTTTCGGTCAAACTTCCCTTCCTCTAAATTGATGAGTTTCAGGAATGCCAGACAGTGCCCCAGAATATAGAGAGGGGAGAACTTGAATTTATATAGCACCTTTCACAACCTCAAGGTCCCAAAGTGCTACACAGCAAAATACTCTGACTAAAGTAGCCATTCTTAGAATTTAGGAACTGTGGTGTTCAATTTGAGCACAGCAAGATTCCTCACAGTGATGTGATAATGACCAGATCATCTGAGACATGAAACATGTTAGGTGAATATCAGCCCTGGACAGTAGGTAGGACACTACTGGATCTTCCCGAAACATATAATTTTTAACATCCACCTGAAAGGGCAGATCGAGCATCAGTTTAACAGCACTCCCTCAGGACTGACCCTCCGACAGTGCAGCACTCCCTTAGTACTGACCCGCCGACAGCGCGATACTGCCTTAGTATTGACCCTCTAACAGTGCAGCACTCCCTCAGTAATGACCCTCCGACAGTGCAGCACTCCCTCAGTACTGACGCTCTGACAGTGCAGCACTCCCTCAGTACTGATCCTCCGACAGTGCAGCACTCCCTCAGGACTGTCCTACAGTGCAGCACTCCATCAGTACTGATCCTCCGACAGTGCAGCACTCCCTCAATATTGGTTCTGATTCAGTACTGCCCGTTGACAGCTTCCCCTTTCCATCCCTACCTCTCTCAGTTGACCACAATGTCAGGGTTTTTATCCTTTGAATTCACAGCTTTTACACCAACCACCTTTTGGCACCAGAACGGGATCATGGATGTCGTCTGGCCCTGACCAGGTTTTGTAAAAGGACACTGCAGTGCTCCTAGTTTCATTGCGGTGCACTGCTTGCCTCTGCTGTAACCTCTCTGCGCCGATCCAGAACTTTTAAGAGACTCATGTGACAAGGCTGCATCTTTGGTGAACTGGTTTATATTTCTAGAACAGACATTGAAGCCATTGCTTCTTATCCAACACTTCACAATGAGTGCACTGTCGGAGGCAGTGGACATTGTGCATCACTCCACCAACATAAACTGTTAGCACTGGTTTCACTCTCTTTTATATATGCCACTTGTCTCTGTATAATGCAGACATCTCACTGTCCAACCATCCAGTCTGTCACTAGCTTATTTTAATCTTGCAGGAATACACATTACTTTACATACTGTTCAAATATTGCCAAAGATTTCAAATTGATCAGCTCCATTACTCCCACTCTCTGCAGTGTCCGAATCGGCTGGGCAGAGAGGGGACAGTGTGATGCTTCCTCAAGCCCCCAGACTTGCATTCCTTGTCCAGTATAGAGATTGGAGGAATTTTTGGAAGTGTGATCGAGTTACTATTTTATCTTTCATGTTTAGAAGATTATCTTCAGTTAATCTATCCCAGTGTGAGATACATCACACGTTCATCACCAAGTAAACCGGGTTCATTTTTATGCTTTGTCAGGGTCAATTAACCACTCTGAGGCAAGCACAGAGCAGGGAGAGGACTTCGGTCTTTCCTCCTGTTCGCAGCTCAGCACTAAACTGGGTGAGATTAACTAACACAGTATAGGCTTGAGAGAGTGAGGGGCTTTGGGATCGGTACAGGGCTATGGGGAGACACTGGGATTAGTTTGGGATTGACACAGGGCTATGGGGAGACAGTGGGATTAGTTTTGGATTGACACAGGGCTATGGGGGGAGATCAGGACAGCGTAACAAGTTTGGGATTGCTCTAACATTGAGGCAGCTTTGTGCTCCAAGGTTGTACACAGCGGGATGAATGTAGTGACCAGAGGAAAGGCTGTGTCCTACAATGATTACTCTGCAGCAGATGCTGATGGGAAGTTGACTGCAAACATGAACGGGCAGCAAAATTGGCACATCAGGTTTATTGCTGAGGAAAATCAATGTACAATGAAAACTTCTGCAAAACAGCCAGCTGAATAAACCCCTCCCTGGTAATGCCCTTCCCCATCCCCCCCAATCCTGGCCTCCCACCATCCCTCCCTTACCCAGTGATCCGTTCTGATGCTGTTCCAGACACACCCCAGTGCCGCAGCGTTTCAAACCATAACTGGTGTTGCTGGGCATTTTCACACATCGGGCACAGAGCCAGGTTCCAGCTGCTCCCAGCGTGACTGCTCCTCAAGTGCCCAATGCTCCCGGACTTGCCATCCTTGCCCAGACTGGTCCACAGTGGTTGTCGGCAAATGATTGGCGTCACGTAGAACAGGCAGCATTCATTGCCAATGAGGTACCTATCCCATATCAGCACTGCAGACCCTCCTCACAGCTTGAGAAAGAGCAGGCCATGCCCCCCCGCATCTTGAGCCAGAGTCTATTCTCCCTGGGAAGGGCCTACTCCTGTACCCTGGTGGGGTTGAAGATCTTGGCAAGAAGTGTGACATTGGACTGGGATTTCCTGTGGAATTCAGCTGCCTTCCCGAGCTCCCGGGCCTTGCTCCTGCGGCCAGCCTCCTTACTGGCCTGGATCTCCACCTCGGTTGCCCGCTGCTGGAAGTGCCAGCTCTTCTCCTGCCACTCTTGTCCCTTCTTCTTCTTCACCTCCTGCAGCTTCTCCAGACCTTTACTCTTCTCCACATTCTGGAGGAAGAAGTTGGTCTCACGTTTGGCCTGGGAGACCTCAGCTCGCATCCTCTGTCGGCTAACCAGCTTCTCGTAGGCCAGGCGTTCACTCAGATGTGTCCACTTGAAACGGTGCAAGTACTGTCAGGAACAGAAACACACACACTCAGGGACAGTGGGAGACATTCAAACCCAAAACTAAAGGAGCTCAATATCAGATTGTGGGACAAGAGAGAGGCTCTCTCTCCTGGAACTGTAATGAAGGTTACAAATATTGTACTGAATCTTGCTAGATAAATCACAGCGTTAACAAAGCTCACTCTCATTAATGTGCAAGTCGGTGAGTTCAGAGGAGGAAGGGATATACTGGGAGTTGCAAATCTCCAAAACATGCTCATTGATTTATGCTAAGCAACAGTTTGCTTCATACAGAGTCTTGGCCTTAGAAAAGGTGCTGGGCAGCTCACCACTCCACAGAACAACTCCCTTTTAGACAGCATCTTTAACCCAGTGAAACATCCCGACGAACTTTCAACGAATACGTGACACTGAGCTACATAAATAACACTCGGACAAGTGACCAAAATCTTTGTCAAAGAGTTGGATTTGAAAGGAAGGGTAAAGAGGCACAGAGGTTTAGGGAGGGAATTGCAGAACTCGGAGTCATCGTGAAGCTGGAAGAGATTAGAGAGATAGGAAGCAGTGAGGTAATGGAGGGATTTGAAAACAAAGATGCAAATTTTAAAATCAAGACATTGGGAATTAGGAAGAATAGGAAGAATATGCAGGGTTACGGGGGGAATGGCACTAGGTGAGTGCTCATTCAGAGCCAGTGCAGACATGATGGGCTGAATCACCTCTATCTACACTGTAACAATTCTATGAAGACACCAGACCAGCAGAAACATAGGTCAGAGAGCACAGGGTGATGGATGAACAGGGCTCGCTGGAAGTCAGGATAAATGCGGTAGAATTTTGGATGGGTTTGAGTTAATGGTGGGGGGCCAGTTGTGGGGCTGGTCAGAAGGGTACTGAAATAGTCAAATCCAGAGGTAACAAAGGTTTGTGAAATGAGGATTACAGAAGATTTACAGCACAGAGATAGGGAGGCAGTGGCGTAGAGGTAATGTCATTGGACTAGTAATCCAGGGGCATAGGATAATGGCTCTGGAGAACACAGGTTCAAATCCCACCATGGTACTGGTGGAAATTAAATTCAATTAATAAATCTGGAATATAAAGCTAATCCTAAAAACAGTGACCATGAAATCATTGTCGACTGTCGTAAAAACCCATCTGGTTCACTACTGTCCTATAGGGAAGGAAATCTGCCATCCTTACCTGGTCTGGCCTACATGTGACTCCAGACCCACAGCAATGTGGTTGACTTTTGACTGCCCTCTGAAATTTCCTAACAAACCACTCATTTGAATGGAACCGGACGGACCACCCGGCATTGGCCTAGACACCGAAAATGCTTACCACAAACTCAGCCCTGTTGACCCTGTAAAATTCACCTTAATAACATCTGAGGGCTTGTGCCAAAATTAGGAGAGCTGTCCCACAGACTAGTCAGGCAACAGCCTGGCATAGACATCCTCATAGAATCATACCTTATAGATAATGTCCCAGACACCATCATCACCATCCCTGAGTACACCTGTCCCACCAGCAGGACAGGCCCAGCAGAGGTGGCAGCACAGTGGTATACAGTAGGGAGGGAGTTGCCCTGGGAGTCCTCAACATTGACTCTGGACCCCATGAAGTCTCACAGCATCAGGTCAAACATGGGCAAGGATACCTCCTGCTGATTACCACGTACCGCCCTCCCTCAGCTGATGAATCAGTGCTCCTCCATGTTGAACATCACTTGGAGGAAGCACTGAGGGTGGCAATGGTGCAGAGTGTACTCTGGGTGGGGGACTTCAATGTCCATCATTAAGCGTGGCTCAGTAGCACCACTACTGACTGAGTCCAAAAGGACATAGCTGCTAGACTGGGTCTGCAACAGATGAGAAAGAACCAACAAGAGGGAAAAACCTACTTAACTTCCTCCTCACCAATCTACTTGTCACAGATGCATCTGTCCAGGACAGTATCGGTAGGAGTGACCACTGCAAAGTCCTTGTGAAGACAAAGTCTCCATCGTGTTGTGTGGCACCACATGCTAAATGGGATAGATTTCAAAAAGATGTGGCATCTAGCAAAACTGAGCACCTGTGAGATGCTGTGGGCCATTAGCAGCAGCAGAATTATTTACAACCAAAATCTGTTAACTCATGGCCCGGCATAGCCCCCACTCTACCATTACCATCAAGCCAGGGGATCAACCCTGGTTCCATGAAGAGTACAGGAGGGCATGCCAGGAGCAGCACCAGGCATACCTAAAAATGAAGTATCAACATGGAAGTTATAACACAGGACTACCTGTGTGCCAAACTGCGTAAGCAGCAAGCGGATAGACAGAGCTAAGCGATCCCACAACCAATGGATCAGATCTAAGCTCTGCAGTCCTGCCACATCCAGTCAGGAATAGTGGTGGACAATTAAACAACTCACTGGGGGAGGAGGCTCCACAAATATCCCCATCCTCAATGATGGAGGAGCGCAGCACATCAGTGCAAAAGATAAGGCTGATGCATTTGCTACAACTTTCAGCCAGAAGTACCATGTGGATGACCCATCTCAGCCTCCTCTGGAGGCCCTCAACATCACAGATGCCAGTCTTCAGCCAATTCGATTCACTCCATGTGATATCAAGAAACAGCTGAAGGCACTGGATACTGCAAAGGCTACGGGATCTGACAATATTCCGGCAATAGTAATGAAGACTTGTGCTCCAGAACTTGTCGTGCCCCTAGCCAAGCTGTTCCAGTACAGCTAAAACACTGGCATCTACCCGGCTATGTGGAAAATTGCCCAGGTATGTCCTGTACACAAAAAGCAGGACAAATCCAACCTGGTCAATTACCGCCCCATCAGTCTACTCTCCATCATCAGTAAAGTAACGGAAGGGGTCATCAACAGTGCTATCAAGTGGCACTTGTTTAACAATAACCTGCTCACTGATACCCAGTTTGGGTTCCGCCAGGGTCAGCTCCTGACCTCATCACAGCCTTGGTTCAAACATGGACAAAAGAGCTGAACTCCCGAGGTGAGGTGAGAGTAATTGCCCTTGACATCAAGGAGCCCTAGCAATACTGGGGTCAATGGGAATCAGATGGAAAACTCTCCTCTGCTTGGAATCATACCTAGCACAAAGGAAGATGGTTGTGACCGTTGGAGGTCAGTCATCTCAGTCCCAGGACATCACTGCAAGAGTTCCTCAGGGTAGTGTCCTCGGCCCAACCATCTTCAGCTGCTTCATCAATGACCTTCCTTCCATCATTAGGTCAGAAGTGGGGATGTTCGCTGATGATTGCACAATGTTCAGCACCATTCGCGACTCCTCAGATACTGAAGCAACCCATGTCCAAATGCAGCAAGACCTGGACAATATCCAGGCTTCGGCTGACAAGTGGCAAGTAACATTCGCGCCACATAAGTGCCAGGCAATAACCATCCAACAAGAGAGAATCTAACCATTGCCCTTTAACATTCAATGGCATCATCATCACTTGAATACTCCACTATCAACATCCTGGGGGTTACCCATTGACCAGAAACTGAATTGGACTAGCCATATAAATACTGTGGCTACAAGAGCAGGTCAGAGGCTAGGAATCGTGTGACGAGTAACTCACCCTCTGACTCCCCAAAGCCTGTCCACCATCTACAAGGCACAAGTCAGGAGTGTGATAGAATACTCCCCACTTGCCTGGATGAGTGCAGCTCCAACAACACTCAAGAAGTTCAACACCATCCAGGAGAAAGCAGTCACTTAATTGGCATCCCATCCAAACATTCACTCCCTCCACCACCAACGCACAGTAGCAGCAGTGTGTACCATCTACAACATGCACTGCAGGAATTCACCAAGGCTCCTTCAACAGCACCTTCAAAACCAATATATTTCTCCCTTCTTCTAACTATGCTTCAGTTCTGCCGAAGGGCCATGAAGGCTCGAAACGTTAACTGATTTCTTCTCCGCTGATGCTGCCAGACCTGCTGAGTTTTTCCAGGTAATTCTGTTTTTGTAACCGTTACCATCTAGATGGACAAGGGCAGCAGTTAGCTGGGAACACCACCACCTGTAAGTTCCCCTCCAAGTCACTCACCATCCTGACTTGGAAATATATTGCCGTTCCTTCACTGTCGCAGGGTCAAAATCCTGGAACTCCCTCCCTAACAGCACTGTGGGTGTACCTACACCACGTGGGCTGCAGTGGTTCGAGAAGGCAGCTCACCACCACCTTCTCAAGAGCAACAAGGGATGGGCAATAAATGCTGGCCCAGCCAGCGAAGCCACATCCCACAACCTAATAAATAAAAAAAACAGGCCATTTGACCCAACCAGCCCAGGTTGATGTTTATGCTCCACTCAAGCCTCCTCTCATCTTAATCTATAATTCTAACCATCTATTCACCTCTGCCTCATTTATTTGTCTTTCTTCCCCTTAAATGTATCGATGTAATTGGTTCAGCCACTCCCTGTGAGAGGGAGTTCCACGTTCTCACTGCTCTTTGGGTCGATAATGGGCTTCTCACCAAACTCCTGGAAAACTAAGGTCTTCTTCCAACCAGCTCCCACAGCGCGTGTTGCGTGTCACCCCATCGGTTAAGATCAAAGGTGAGAGCCTGGAAAATGAGGACCATTTTCTATATCTTGGGGGAGTCTCTTAACTAGGGCAGATATAAATGATGAAATTCATCATCACCTTCAATGTCCTCCTGTAATTTGTTGCAGTTCTCCTCAGCATTGACTATTCCCACTCTCCCAATTTCATGTCATCCTCAAATTTAGACATTATATTTTTGATTGCAATCTCCAAATGGTTAATGTTAATTGTGAACAGCAGTGATCCCAGCGCTGATACTTGTGGAACTCCACTTCCCACCTTCTGCCACTCTGAATAACGACCCTTTACTCCCACTCTCTGCTTCCTGTCTTGGAACAATCCATTCTGACACTTGTCCCCTGACTCCACATTGTCTGACCTTATTCATCAGTCTATTCTGGGGCACCTTATCGAAGGCCTTTTGAAAATCCATATAAATTACATCTACTCTCTCTGTTATCTCCTCAGGATATTCAATAAGGTAGGCCAAGTAAGATATCCCTTTTGAAATCCATGCTGACACTTCATTATTATATTTCTCATTTCTAGATGATCTCCTATTCTCTCCTTCAGTAAGGATTCCATTATTTTCCTACCACCCACGTTAAGGTGACTGGTCTATAATTCCCTGGACATGTTCTGTCGCCCATTCTTAAATACAGGAATTCCATTAGCTATCTGCTAGTCCTCTGGCACTACACCTTTCTCTGATTAATTGTTAAATGTGTGTGGTAATGCCTGTTATCTCTTCCCTAGATTATTTCAGAATACCTGAGTGCATC
Source organism: Cetorhinus maximus (assembly GCF_964194155.1). NCBI lineage: Eukaryota > Metazoa > Chordata > Chondrichthyes > Lamniformes > Cetorhinidae > Cetorhinus > Cetorhinus maximus. Next base: position 72,465,655 of record NC_135895.1, on the reverse strand, counting down.
TATGCAAACATTAAATTCAATGTTTTGTGATTGGATTTTGTACTGAACTTGCATCTCACTTTCTTGTGGGATTGTCAGTAACTTGAAGTTTCCGTTTATCTATCACAAACTACAGGATATTTGCTTCAATATTTAAATCACTGATTTTTTTTTCCAAAAACAAATTAGGAAAGAAGCTCTGTGTGCTCTTACCTTTCAAAGTGTAATACAGTTTCTCAATTATTTTCAACTCAAAACACCAACTAAAGCTGCAATAGCTGTGTAATCAGTATAGTGCTTTTCTGTCTCTTTCACATGGAGAACCTGACATTTTTTAAATAAACTTGCATTGAAATAGCACCTTTTACCTAGTTAAAATATCTACCATTCAATATTAGATGATGGCTGATCTGGGTCTTAACTCCACTTCCTTACCTAACAAAAATCTATTATTTCTTTATTTATTCTTCCATGGGATGTGGGCGCCACTGGCAAGGCCAGCATTTATTGCCCACCCCCAATTGCCCTTGAACTGAGTGGCTTGTTAAACCATTTCAGAGGCAGTTAAGAGTCAACCACATTGCTGTGGGCCTGCAGTCACACGTGGGCCAGACCGGGTAAGGACGGCAGATTTCCTTCTCTAAAGGACATTAGTGAACCAGGTGGGTTTTTACAACAATCGATGATAGGTTCACTGTCACTGTCACTGAGACTAGCTTTATATTCCAGGTGTATTGATTGAATTGAAATTCCACCAGCTACCTTTTCACCCTGCAGCCCCATTACCATTCTGGTGAATCTGCACTGCACCCCTCCAAGACCCATATATCCTTCCCGAGGACTGATCTCAGTTCTCTAGATGGGACCTGTCCAGTACTCTGTACAGCTGTAACATAACTTCCAAACTCCTGCATTCCAGTCCTGAGATAAACAAAAATAGTCCATTAGCTCTTTAAGTTACTTTTTGTACCTGCCCACTAGCAGCTAATGCTGTCTGTGCTGGATCCCTAAATCACTCTCCTTCAGGTCTTTGTTATTCGTTCACAGATGCAGACATCACTGGCTAGGCCAGCATTTATTGCCAGTCCCTAATTGCCCTTGAGAAGGTGGCGGTGAGCTGCTTTCTTGAATTTCACTGAGTGGCTTGTTGGACCATTTCAGAGGGAAGTTGAGAATCAAACAAATTGCTTTATGTCTGGAGTCACATGTAGGCCAGGCCAGATAAGGATGGCAAGTTCTTTTTCCTGAAGGTTATTAGTGAGCCAAGATGGGATTTTACAACTGCGAGTAAGAGGTGTGCTATTAGTGGGTGGAGACTTTGGCTTGAGTGAGACAGAGACAGAGTGAGTATATTTGGGAATTTGGTTCAAGTGGGGATTCGGTGCATAGGGGGAAAAAGATGATGTAGGTAAAACTTACTGCAAGAAGTGTGAGTTAGAATAGAGTGCTGGGAATTGGGTAATTAAGGGAGTTAGGGAAGGAAGGGAAAGAGATGCTCTGCTACTTTCTGCTTTCTAACTTTCTCAGCCTTCAGGAAGTGGTCGTACTCTGCTACAGGAGAAAAAGCTAGTTATTTGGTGAGTATCTGGTAAGCGACTAGGATTTATTCTATTCCTAAGGTTCAAAATAGTCTAACAACTGGTGGTAAGGTTAATAAAATTTATAAAGACCAAAGTAAAATATATAATTGAATAAAATAATTAAATGGTTAATTAGAACACATTAAGGATGTCAGGACAGGTGCTGTGTCACAGCTGCGGCATGTGGGAGCTCCTGGATGCCAGTCTGATCCAGGGCAAACATGTCTGCAGTAAGTATTTAAAGTTTGAGCAGCTTCAGCTCAGAGTTTTTGAGCTAGAGGGTGAACTACAGACACTATGACACATCAGGAGGGGGAAGTTACTTGGATTCATTGTACCAGGAGGCAGTCACATCTCTTAGGACAGGGTCATCTGATTTGGTCAGGGACAGGAGAGTGTGACTGTGAGTGAGGCAGGTAAGGGGACTCAGAGGACAGGAGTATGAGCCTCTGCAATTGTCCAACAGGTTTGAGGTTTTTTCAGCTTGTTTGGATGAGAGTGGGGGCTGTAGGGTGGATGAGCAAACAGACCATGGTACCATGGTACAGGAAGCCATTCAAGTGGGGGGGAGCAAAAAGGAATGTAGTGGTAGTGGGAGACAGTATAGTCAGAGGGATTGACACCATTCTCTGCAGCAAAGAGCGTGATTCCAGACGGCTGTATTACCTACCTGGTGCCGGGGTGAGGGATATATGCTCGGGGCTGGAGAGGATCAAGTCATCGTGGTCCATGTAGGTACCAACGACACAGGCAGGACAAAGAAGGAGGTTCTGCATAGACAATATGAGAACCTAGGCACCAAATTAAGAAGCAGAACTTCAAAGGTCAATCTCCGGATTATGACCTGAGCCATGTGCAAATTGGTATAGGACAAATCAGATTAGAGAAATAAACGTGTGACTCAAAGACTGGTGTGGGTGAAGTGGGGTCCGGTTCGAGGGGCACTGGCACCAGTACTGGGGAAAGTGGGAACTGTACCGTTGGGACGGTCTACACGGATCGTGCTGGGACTGGTGTTCTTGCGAGTCACATAGCTAGGGAAGTAGAGAGGATTTAAACTAAGTAGTGGAGGAATGGGGTCAAATTTGGGAAGATGTGGTAAATCAAAGAGCAGGGACAAGGCAAAAGAAAAAGGTGTTATACGGGAAATGAAAAACAGAGCGTGTCAGGAGGGATAGAAAGTACAAATCTAACAGTAAATCAACAGAACAGACTAGAGGTTATAAAAAGAACAAAATGATAAAACTAAAAGCTCTGTATCTGAAAGCATGTAGCTTTCAAAACAAAACGGATGAAGTGAGAGTGCACATAGAAATAGATATTAACAATTTGATAGCCATTACGGAGACATGGCTGCAAGAGGACATGGATTGGGACCTGAATATTGAAGGGTACAGGATATGTAGGAAAGACAGGAAGTGAGGAAAAGGTAGAGGGGTGGCCCTATTAGTTAATGATGGTGTTAGCACAATAGAGAGGGATGACCTAAGTTCAGGGAAACAGGATGTGGAAACGGTTTGGGTAGAGATGAGAAATGGTAAAGGCAAGAAGTCACTTGTGGGACTTGAGTACAGGCCCCCTGACAGTAACCACATGGTAGGATGGAGCATAAAGGGAGAAATAATGGGAGCTTGTCAGAAATGCACAGCGATAATCGTGGGAGATTTTAATTTACATATAGGCTGGAAAAGTCAGATGGGCAAAGGTAGCCTATATGGAGAGTCCATAGAATGTTTTTGGGACAGTTTCTTAGAACAGGATGTTCTGGAGCCAACCAGAGAGCAGGCTATACTAGACCTGGGATTGTGCAATGAGATGGGAGTAATTAATGATCTCATAGTGAAGGCGCCCCTAGGTAGCAGTGACCATAATATGATAGAATTTTACATTCAGTTTGAGGGAAAGAGCAGTCAGTCTGGGACTAAGTTTTAAAACTTAAATAAGGGCAATTATGAGGGTTTGAAAGCAGAGTTGGCTAAAGTGAATTGGTAAGTTAGGTTAAGGGATAGGTCAATAGAGATGCAGTGGCTAATATTTAAGGGGATATTTCAGAATACACAGAATAGATACATTCCAACGAGTAAGAAAAAGTCCAAGGGAGTTTTACAGGCAGGAATTATACAGTAAATGGCAGAACCCTTAAGTGCATCGATGGGCAGAGGGATCTGGGTGTACAGGTCCACAGGTCACTGAAAGTGGCAACGCAGGTAGATAAGGTAGTCAGGAAGGCATATGGCATGCTTGCCTTCATCAGCAGGGGTATAAAAGCTGGGTAGTCGTGCTGCAGCTGTATAGAACATTGGTTAGGCCACACTTGGAATATTGCGTGCAATTCTGGTCGCCACATTACCAGAAGGATATGGAGGCATTGGAGAGGGTGCAGAGGAGGTTTACCAGGATGCTGCCTGGTCTGGAGGTTATTAGCTATGAGGAGAGGTTGGAGAAACTCGGATTGTTCTCACTAGAGGGACGGAGATTGACAGGCGGCTTGATAGAAGTTTACAAAATTATGAGTGGCATGGACAGAGTAGATAGTCAGAAGCTTTTTCCCAGGGTGGAAGAGTCAATTACTAGGGGACATAGATTTAAGGTGAGAGGAGAAAACTTTAGAGATGTGCGGGGCAAGTTTGTTACGCAGAGGGTAGTGAGTGTCTGGAATTTGCTGCCGGAAGAGGTGGTGGAAGCAGGTACGATAGTGGTGTTTAAGAGGCAGCTTGACAAATACATGAATAGGATGGGAATAGAGGGATACGGACCCTGGAAGTGCAAAATGTTTTAGTTTGACAGGCAATATGATTGGCACAGGCTTGGAGGGCTGAAGGGCCTGTTCCTGTGCTGTACTTTTCTTTGTTCTTTGGTCGGATACACCATCTGTGGTTAACTAGAAAGGTTAAAGATAGTGTCAAACTTAAAGAAAAAGTATATAATTGTACAAAGAGAGATGGAAGGTCAGAAGACTGGACAGAATAAGGAACAGCAAAGAAGGACTAAAAGACTAATAGGAAGGGAAAAATTAGAAAGCTAGCCAGAAATATAAAAACTGATAGTAAGAGTTTCTATAAATATTTTAAAAAGAAAAGAGTTAACAAAGTGAGCATTCATCCTACAGAAAGTGAGTCTGGAGAATTGATAATGGAAAACAAGGAGATGGCAGATGAATTGAACAGGTATTTTGCATCAGTTTTCACTATAGAGGATACAAGTAACATCCCAGAAGTAGCTATAAACCAGGAAATGGAAAAAGGGAAAGAAGTCAGGAAAATTACAATCGCCAGAGAAGTGGTACAGAGTAAACTGTTGGAGCCAAGGGCTGACAAGTGCCCTGGTCCTGATGGACTTCATCCTAGGGTCATAAAGTGTCTAGTGAGATAGTTGATGCATTGGTTTTAATTTTGCAAAACTCTCTAGATTAGGGAAGGGCCCATTAGATTGGAGGGTAGCAAGTGTAACTCCATTATTCAAAAAGGGAGGGAGACAGAAAGCGGGAAATTACAGGCCAGTTAGCTTAACATCTGTCATAGGAAAATGTTAGAAGCTATTATTAAAGAAGTTATAGCAAGGCACTTGGATAAGCTCAAGGTTGTCAGGCAGGGTCAACATGGTTTTGTAAAAGGGAAATCGTGTTTAACCAACTTAATGGAGTTCTTCGAGGAAGTAACATGTGCTGTGGATAAAGGGGATGTACTGTACTTAGATTTCCAGAGGGCATTTGATAAAGTGCCACATCAAAGGTTATTACAGAAAAAAGCTCATGGTGTAGGGGGTAAAATATTGGCATGGATAGAAGATTGGTTGGCTAACAGGAAGCAGAGAGTGGGCATAAATGGGTCTTTTCAGGTTGGCAGGATGTAACGAGTGGCATGCCACACAGATAAGTGAAGGGATCTCAACTGTTTACAATTTATATAAATGACTTGGATGAAGGGATGGTTGCCAAATTTGCTGATGACTCAAAGATAGGTAGGAAAGTAAGTTGTGAAGAGGACATAAGGAGGCTACAAACAGATATAGATAGGTTAAGTGAGTGGGCAAAGATCTGGCAGATGGAGCATAATATGGGAAAATGTGAAATTGTCTATTTTGGCAGAAGGACAAAAGAGAGGCATATTATCTAAACGATGAGAGATTGCAGAGCTCTGAGGTATAGAGGAATCTGGGTGTCCTAGTGCATGAATCACAAAAGACTAGTATGTAGGTACAGCAAATAATTAGGAAAGCTAATAGAATGTTACCATTTATTGCGAGGGGAATTGAATACAAAAGATTATGCTTCAGTTATGCAGAGCACTAGTGAGACCACATTTGGAGTACTGTGTACAGTATTGGTCACCTGATTTAAGGAAGGATGCTTTGGAAGAAGTTCAGAGAAGGTTTATCAGACTAATACCTGGTTTGAGCAGGTTGACTTATGAGGAAAGGCTGGACAGACTAGGCTTGTATCCACTGGAGTTTAGAAGAGTAATAGGCGGCTTGATTGAAACATATAAGATCCTGAGGGGCCTTGACAGGGTGGATGTGGAGAGGATGTTTCCTCTTGTGGGAGAATCTAGAACTAGGGGTCACTGTTTAAAAATAAGTGGTTGCCCATTTAAAACACAGATGAGGTGAAATTTTTTCACTCAGAGGATCGAATGTCTTTGGGACTCTTCCTGAAAAGGTGGTGGAAGCAGAATCTTTAAATTAAGGAAGAGGTGCATATATTCTTGGTAAGCAAGGGGGTGATAGGTTATGGGGGTAGGTGGGATGCAGGTGTCAGGTTACTATCAGATCAGCCATCATCTTATTAAATGGTGCAGCAGGCTCCAGAAGCTGAAAGGCCTACTCCTGCTCCTTGTTCTTATGTATGTATGTTCGGTCCTTTCACAATTACTGAGACTAGCTTATAATTCTGATTTGCTTAATTAACTGCATTTAAATTCCACATCTGCTGTGACGTCATCTCTCTGAACATCTGCATTAAAGTCCAGGAGCAAAACCAATCTCTACCTTACTCCCATTTTGAAAATACTCTTGATAATGTTCACCTTTATGTTCCACAAGTCGTCATGGAAACGGCTGCGCTTCCGAGTGCCGATCGGTGTGTTATGGAGACTTCTGGCCACCGTTTTGGCTACAGCCTTGTCCTGGAACTCTACCCAGCCTCGGTGAAGCCCCTCCTCCGTCTCCTGGCCTTTTTCTTCCCCCAGGACCCCCGTCCACCTGAAAACGAGAGGAAAGTCTATTACTTCATACGGCACCCAGTCCTCGACTTCACCTTTCATCCATTGCCGATAAAGAGCCATTCAAAAATAGAGAAGAAAGCAGGCAGACCAAGACGCAGTACATGAATAGATGTATAGTCACGAATTGGTAAAGAGGGCTGGTGAGATCCAGATGGGGATTATGATACAGAGGCAATAAAAGAGACCTGGATTAAGGGGAAGTTAATATTCCTGAATAGAAATATTGAAGAACCATGGGAAGGGAAAAAGCAGGGGTGATCATAGATTAATGAAACATTCAAAACACTGGACCAGGAAATGCTGTTAAACGGTCAGATACAAACATTCCACCACCCACTCCCCCCATCTCTGTCTCTCTCATTACCCCCTTTTCTCTCTCTCATTCCCCTCTCGCACTCAATCCCCCCTCTCGCTCTGTCTCTCATTCCCCTCCTCTCTCTCATACCTCCCTCCCCCCTTTCTCTCTCTCTTTCATAACCCTCTTTCTCTCATGCTCATTCCCCCATCTCTCTCATTCCTCCGTTGTTCCACACTCTCTCTCATCCTCCCCCGCATCTCTCCGTTCCCTACATCTCCGTTCCCTACATCTCTCACACTCATCCACCTTCTCACTCATTCCCCCATCTCTCTCACATTCCCCCATCTCTCTCACATTCCCCATCTCTCTCTCTCTCTCATCCTCTCTCTCTCACCCTCATTCTCCCTCTCTCTCACCCTCATCCTCTCTCACCCTCATCCTCTCTCTCCCTCTCACCCTCATTCTCTCTCCCTCTCACCCTCATTCTCTCTCCCTCTCACCCTCATTCTCTCTCCTCTCACCCTCATTCTCTCTCTCTCTCACCCTCATTCTCTCTCTCTCACCCTCATTCTCTCTCTCTCTCACCCTCATTCTCTCTCTCTCACCCTCATTCTCTCTCTCACCCTCATTCTCTCTCTCTCCCTCATTCTCTCTCTCACCCTCATTCTCTCCCTCTCACCCTCATTCTCTCTCCTCTCACCCTCATTCTCTCTCTCTCCCTCATTCTCTCTCTCACCCTCATTCTCTCTCCCTCTCACCCTCATTCTCTCTCTCTCTCTCTCTCCCTCATTCTCTCTCCCTCTCACCCTCATTCTCTCTCCCTCTCACCCTCATTCTCTCTCCCTCTCACCCTCATTCTCTCTCTCTCCCTCATTCTCTCTCTCACCCTCATTCTCTCTCCCTCTCACCCTCATTCTCTCTCTCTCTCTCACCCTCATTCTCTCTCTCACCCTCATTCTCTCTCTCACCCTCATTCTCTCTCTCTCTCACCCTCATTCTCTCTGTCTCTCTCACCCTCATTCTCTCTCTCACCCTCATTCTCTCTCCCTCTCACCCTCATTCTCTCTCCCTCTCACCCTCATTCTCTCTCTCTCTCTCACCCTCATTCTCTCTCTCTCTCTCACCCTCATTCTCTCTCTCTCACCCTCATTCTCTCTCTCTCTCCCTCATTCTCTCTCTCTCTCACCCTCATTCTCTCTCTCACCCTCATCCCTCCCTCTCTCCCTCATTCTCTCTCTCTCCCTCATTCTCTCTCTCACCCTCATTCTCTCTCTCCCTCTCACCCTCATTCTCTCTCTCTCTCCCTCATTCTCTCTCTCACCCTCATCCTCCCTCTCTCCCTCCCTCATTCTCTCTCTCACCCTCATCCTCCCTCTCTCCCTCATTCTCTCTCACTCACCCTCATTCTCTCTCTCACCCTCATTCTCTCTCTCACCCTCATCCTCCCTCTCTCCCTCATTCTCTCTCTCTCCCTCATTCTCTCTCTCACCCTCATTCTCTCTCTCACCCTCATCCTCCCTCTCTCCCTCATTCTCTCTCTCACCTCATTCCTCCCTCTCACCCTCATTCTCTCTCCCTCTCACCCTCATTCTCTCTCTCTCCCTCATTCTCTCTCTCACCCTCATTCTCCTCTCTCCCTCATTCTCTCTCTCACCCTCATCCTCCCTCTCACCCTCATTCTCTCTCCCTCTCACCCTCATTCTCTCTCTCACCCTCATTCTCTCTCTCCCTCTCACCCTCATTCTCTCTCTCTCTCTCCCTCATTCTCTCTCTCACCCTCATCCTCCCTCTCACCCTCATTCTCTCTCTCTCTCCCTCATTCTCTCTCTCACCCTCATCCTCCCTCTCACCCTCATTCTCTCTCTCTCTTCCCTCATTCTCTCTCTCTCCCTCATCCCTCTCTCACCCTCATCCTCCCTCTCACCCTCATTCTCTCTCTCTCTCCCTCATTCTCTCTCTCTCCCTCATTCTCTCTCTCACCCTCATCCTCCTCTCACCCTCATTCTCTCTCTCTCTCTCCCTCATTCTCTCTCTCACCCTCCTCCTCCCTCTCACCCTCATTCTCTCTCTCTCACCCTCATCCTCCCTCCTCTCTCTCCCTCATTCTCTCTCTCACCCTCATCCTCCCTCTCACCCTCATTCTCTCTCTCACCCTCATTCTCTCTCTCTCCCTCATCCTCTCTCTCTCCCTCATTCTCTCTCTCTCTCCCTCATTCTCTCTCTCACCCTCATCCTCCCTCTCACCCTCATTCTCTCTCTCTCTCCCTCATTCTCTCTCTCACCCTCATCCTCCCTCTCACCCTCATTCTTCTCTCTCTCCCTCATTCTCTCTCTCACCCTCATCCCCCTCTCACCCTCATTCTCTCTCTCACCCTCATTCTCTCTCTCACCCTCATCCTCCCTCTCACCCTCATTCTCTCTCTCTCACCCTCATTCTCTCTCTCTCCCTCATTCTCTCTCTCCCTCTCACCCTCATTCTCTCTCTCTCCCTCATTCTCTCTCTCACCCTCATTCCTCTCTCTCTCACCCTCATTCTCTCTCTCACCCTCATCTCTCTCCCTCTCACCCTCATTCTCTCTCTCTCCCTCATTCTCTCTCTCACCCAAGAGATGAGAAGGCATCCTCCCTCTCACCCTCATTCTCTCTCTCTCCCTCATTCTCTCTCTCACCCTCATCCTCTCTCTCACCCTCATTCTCTCTCTCCCTCTCACCCTCATTCTCTCTCTCTCCTCATCTCTCTCTCACCCTCATCCTCCCTCTCACCCTCATCCTCCCTCTCACCCTCATTCTCTCCTCTCACCCTCATTCTCTCTCTCACCCTCATTCTCTCTCCTCTCACCCTCATTCTCTCTCTCTCTCCCTCATTCTCTCTCTCACCCTCATCCTCCCTCTCACCCTCATTCTCTCTCTCTCTCCCTCATTCTCTCTCTCACCCTCATCCTCCCTCTCACCCTCATTCCTCTCTCTCACCCTCATCCTCCTCTCTCCCTCATTCTCTCTCTCACCCTCATCCTCCCTCTCACCCTCATTCTCTCTCTCCTCTCACCCTCATTCTCTCTCTCTCTCCCTCATCCTCCCTCTCACCCTCATTCTCTCTCTCTCTCCCTCATTCTCTCTCTCACCCTCATCCTCCCTCTCACCCTCATTCTCTCTCCCTCTCACCCTCATTCTCTCTCTCACCCTCATTCTCTCTCTCTCTCACCCTCATTCTCTCTCTCTCTCCCTCATTCTCTCTCTCACCCTCATCCTCCCTCTCACCCTCATTCTCTCTC